>NC_140931.1:3432500-3610000 GCF_014529385.1 Adiantum capillus-veneris | reverse complement strand
ATTCGAGGAAAAAACTTAGGTTTAGTATAATCCCATCTAATTTTTTTTGAGATTTATCTCTAATTGCGAATGGCTTTTATCAAGCAAAAGGAAGAGGCTTGCTACCGAGAGGAAGAAGATAGGCCCTTGTTAGAAATGTAGTGTACTTGCAAAAATGTTCGGTATATTTTGGGTCACAGTGTGCATATGTTGTATTGGTTGGAGACCCCTATGCAAAGGATATGCCAAGGTCTGCATGTATTCTTTGTGAGTTAATTCAAATCAAGCTTTTAAGAGCATTAAAAAAAGAAAAGAAAATTACAAAGGTTATAGAACATAAATTAAGGTTTAGAGGATCTACAAAGTGCAAAGAAGTTTAGTGCAAAAGACTTTTAAATATAGTGAATTTGACTCTAAAATGTTTGAAAAAAGATATGGTATAGCCAAATGCTTGAAAAATCCTCAATTTAGTGTAATCCCACCTGCAGATTTTGAAATTTATCTCTAAGTTATAGATTTGAATTTGAGGAAACCTAAAAATTTTAGAGAAATTGGGTGGAAAAGCCTTCAAATATAATCAAACGGTCCCTAAAATTTCTCACATGCAAGTTTATTAAGCTTTTAGGAGAAAGCACTATGTATTAACTCGATTTAGTGTAACCCCTCTTACAAAATTTTGAGATTTGCCTAAAAAATTCTAAGTGCTAAAAAAACCCTAGATTATTGTAAGCCCCCTCACAAATTTTGAGATTCACCTTTGAATTTCAAGTCAACTTGAAGGCGAGAGCATTGACAAAGTGAAAGATATCTTGCGTAAAAACCTTAAAAAATACCAGAGAATTGTCGGAGTTCCTCCCGTCATCCACTTTTAACGTTTGGTAAGGTCTGCTCCTACCTTGGGCTTGCACATCTTCTCCCTTGGATGTGTCAATTTGAACCTTCCAAATTGCGTCAACTCTCAATTTCATAGATGTAGATGTCGATGTCTATTATATTAGAGTTTCAATTGTGGATTTTGTCGATTGTCGCTTTGTCGATTGCTAATTATTAAACCAATGCTAATTCTCTCTCCCCTCTCTCTCTAGTGTTGGTGTGATATCACCCTCTCACCCTCTCTCTCTCTCTCTCTCTCTCTCTCTCTCACATACACACACACACACGCACATGCACACGCGCGCGCACACACACACACACACAAACACACACACTCAGACAAATAAAAAATGTGTGCAGGTTATCCATAACAGATTGCTGGACTCCTATCGTTGAATTGTCGATCTTAATGTACTTCATTAATGCAATGCAAATGTGAAAAGCTTCGTGCAATGCACCAATACCTCGGGGAATGGCATGTCAACTTTAACTCTTATATTCACACACATGAAGAGAATGGGTCCTCTCTCTCTCTCTCTCTCTCTCTCTCTCTCTCTCTCTCTCTCTCACACACACACACACACACACACACAAATACATGCATCTGGCTTGTGAACTTGGAGCATCAAGGTCAAAGATCATTTACGACATAGAAGGTCCATGCAAAACTCCGAAGGGAGGTTCATTGAGCAACACATGGAGAAAATTTATTTATGGCCTTCAAAATGTAAAGGAAAGCCACCCTTCAAATGATTTCAAAAATAAAAGTAGTCTGTGGTTCGCTTTGAAATTGAGGGCGGGAGTGAAATGGCCTCCCAAAAACTATAGGCCTAAGTATTATAAATTTATATAGAGTACTAAGGTCTTTTTGACTTTCCACTACCAAGATTCCCTCAGAAGTCTTTTCATTTTCTACCATCCTAGTACTTACCCTTCACTTTGCATTTTCAATTAAATGTTTTTTTATTGTTCTCTTTGAAATGAAGCAGAATGAGAATGTGACACATGAAGGGTCTATCCTTCCTGAAAACTGTTAAGGTTCTTCGTATATAGTATAATATAGTATAGATGGCCTCCCAAAAACTATAGGCCTAAGTATTATAAATTTATATAGAGTACTAAGGTCTTTTTGACTTTCCCGCTGCCGGACTTCCTCTAAAGTCTTTTTATTTTCTACCATCCTAGTACTTATCCTTCACTTTTGCATTTTCAATCAAACTTTTTTTAAGGTTCTCTTTGAAATAAAGCAGAATGTGACACATGGAGGGTCTCTCCTTCCTTGAAAATTTTAAGGTGCTTCATATATAGTATAGATAGATGATGGATCAAACTCTTATGAATACTCTTCAATCCTTTGTTCTAAAAAACACTAGAGTAAAAAACCCAATTTAAGAACCTTTAAACCAATGTCGGGTGTGTTTTTTTGATTGTTGCAAAGTTTTGACTTCTGTCTAGTGCGGAACATAGATGGCATTAAGGTCGAGGTATAGCAAAAATTTGAGGAGCTATCACAACTTTGGCAATGCGTGTGGCAATGGAAAACATTTCCCTTTGTTTAAAAGAGGGCTTCCAACAACAAGATTGATAAGGGTGATATCACGGACAAGAGCGCCACATGAGATCCAGCCGATGCGCTAGCCAATTAGAAAGCATAATACAATCATGTAACCATCCCACCACACCCACTTGCTTGTACAAGAATTGATGCTCTCTAAATTCATTATTTACCCCACGTCTATCTCTCTTTGCCAGATCACCCCATTAATGGCCCCATATCCTATGGATCGAACTTCTATGAATACTCTTTAATCCTTTGTTCTCTAAAGTCTTTTTAAGCATGCAAAAAAAACAATTGAAAACAACATTGGAAAATAGCATTTGAAATTAAAATGAAATGCTTTCATTCTTTCAATTCTTAAAGGACACATGCTGCTTTCATTGGGAAATAGCATTTGAAAGGAAATGCTTTCTTTCTCTCAATTTTTAAAGGGACACATGTCAAGCAAATAAACTTGAACCACCTTCACCCATATGGATACTAAGGCTGTTAGCAGGCCAAAAAAGGATTAAAAAGGAAATGGATTGAGTCCAAAGAAGAAAAAGTTGATGAGGAAAGACATGCAAAGCATTTTGTGGAAACTCAAGGGTATAAATAACAAGTGAAAGAGTCACGGAGGCTTTCTAAAACAAGAAGAAAATGATAAAATCATTAAATTGACTTTAACTAAAATTATATATGGTAAAGCATTGTTCAGGAATATCTCTTTTATTAAGGGACGGAGTTTCCTCCTTGCAAAGAAGCAAACCGGAAATAATAGTCAAATTTTTGAATTTGCAAGATTTTTGAACTAAGTTCTCACATATTTCACCATTTTTTCTTCCCTTTACCATGGTTTGCTCATTTAGAATATATATATATATATATATATATATATATATATATATATATATATATATATATATGTGTGTGTGTGTGTGTGTGTGTATGTGTGTGTGTGTGTAAAATAAATAAATATATGTGTGTGTGTGTGTGTGTAAAATAAATATATGTATGTATATGTATAGAATTTACTAGAATTATGCAAGGTAAAGCTTCACTTTAGCATTCTAAAAGAATAGAATGCAAGTGAAGTCAAGCCGTGTACGGATGTGAAAAAAGGTGAAATAGAAAGATTCACTTAATATTTTAAAAATGGAAATAACATTTAAGGTAAGTCTCCATCATGGTACTTAAAACAATGAAAGTAGGCCTAACCCAACTCAACACTAAGGCTTCTTTTAGAAAGCCAATAAACTTGACTATACCATTCATCAAAGCCAACAAGGAGGATATGAATCTTCGTGAAGGGTTTAGATGGTGCAATTGCATGGGGCTCATTTCTATTGTTGGAATGGATGCTCCTTATCATTGCACCAATGTACTTGCTTTGTTATGTTTAGTTACCTTCCCTGGGTGTCTATCTGTCTGGAAACAGGTTTGGATAGGGAGCATCCTCATGAAGGGTTTAGATGATGCAAGTGCATGGGGCTCATTTCTATGGTTAGAATGAAGCACTCCTCATCATTACACCGGGGTTCTTGTCAATCCATTTCTATTGTTGGAATGGAATGCTCCTCATTACCACCAATTTCATGTCTTTTTGTTTTATTTTATATGTATATTATTTCACCTTTATTATACAATTGTTTAATTAAATATAATTTTTCTAAAACTTAATATTTTTGTGATTGTATGAATGCATAGGCGGCTTGTGACCTTGTCATGGATGCTAATGCTAGCTCCCAAAACATCAATGCAGCTACTTCTAGTCGCACATCAACTAGTGGTGGTGAAGGATCAAATAATGAAGCTTCCAATAAAGGGAAGTGTAAGGCCGATAGTAAGGTGCTAGGGCCTGAGTGGCAATTTACTGAAAACGTAAGATCATTTATAGATTGGCGCTGCCAATTATGTGGCAAAGAGAAATCAAGAGGTGCACCTTGTATTAAGTAACACTTCCTTGGATAAGAGAATGGAGCAACTAATAGGGAAAATGGAGGCATATGTAATGGCGTAGGTCATGAGAGTGCTACAAAATGCTTGAGAGAGTTATTAGGAGGTGTAGCTTATACAAAGCAGCCTAGAATAGTGACTCCAAGCCGATTGTCTTCAGAGCACCAAGGAAGTGTTGCCTCAACACAAGGTGGACAAAGTAGTGGTGCACCCTCTATGCCGGCCATCACACAAAGAGCTAGGACTCAAGAAGCATGAATGGAAGAAGATCATTGAGTATTGTGCTAGTTTTTCCCCTCCATCATATCACTAGATGCGCACAACTTTCTTGGATAAATAGTTTGTAGACACCCAAAAGGAAGTTGATATATTAATCTTGAAATCAATTGATCAAATAGGATGCACTATAGTTAGGGATGGATGGTCAAATGTCCAACGTAGGCCGCTAAGTAATGTGATACTATTCAGTCCTCAAGGGGAGTGCTTTATTAAAGTAGGTGACATCTCGGGTGAGATAAAGTCAGGGAGCTATATAGCTGATATAATAACAGGGACAATTCATCAAGTAGGTGTCCCCAATGTAGTACGTGTGATCATGGACAATACCAAAAATTATAGAGCAGCTGGTTGTCTCTTAGAGGAGCACTTTCTTAGCTTGCACATGTTTGGTTGCAATGCCCATATATTGAATCTTGTGTTGTAGGATTGGTATAAAAAAGATTTCACTGATTGGTTCAAAATCATTATAGATAAATCAAAGAAGGTGACGTAGTTTATTTTGAATAGACAAGGCGTGCGAGACATGTGTCTCGGCAATATATGTCCACAATATTGAAACTTTCGTGTGAGTCAAGATTTTGCACTAACTTCTACACTATATTGGAAAGTCTTTTGTAAAACAAGAAATGTTGTTTTGGAGACATTTGTTTTTGGTTGCTTCTAAGGGTGGGAAGCAGAGCAACTAGAAAGAGTAAAAACAAAGGTGTGGCCCTAGAAAGTGCTCATTGATGATATAGAATTTTGGTCTGACGTTGGTGACACATACTTGGTGATGAGGCCTGTGATGATATCCTTGCGTCAGCTTGATCTGAAGTTACCCAATACAGGGAAGGTGTACATGGGATGGTATAATGTTCATCAGAGTTTGAACCTCATTCAGAGCATGGAAATTGTTTGTTTAAGCCTTGGAGAGCCCCTATTAATAAGGCTAAAAGATTTATCATAAATAAGTATGTACATGCTCGATGGGTCAGTGTGCATAGTCCACTACATAGTGTTGCTTTTTCGCTTGATCCAGAGTACTAGAACATGGATTGTGATGAGTTAGATGAGGAGGTGATTAAAGACTTCTATGACGTGGTCAGTAATTTCTAAAGCAATCCAAATAATCAAGCCCAGGTAGTCACCGACCTAACAAAGTAAAGGTTAAAGGATGGCCTTTTCAGTTCACGGTTTGTGCAAAACCTTGCATCAAAACAACTAGCATGGAGATGGTGTCTCACAAATGGTGCTTTGGCGCCTATATTATGACAATTGGTAGTTAGCGTTCCTGCACAGTGTGTGTTGTCAATTCAAGTTTTGAGCAAAATTGGAGTACCTACATCTATGAACACTCGACTATTTGTAATAGGCTTCTCAGCAATCGTGCCGAGAAATTGGTACACCTATATTGCAATCACAAGCTTGTGAGAAATATTCAATCAGAAAGGTATGAAGAAGACAGACCATAGCGGACTGTGGATATCAATGAAGATGAGGAGGAGAAAGCGGAAGAGATCATAGTCAAAGAACTCAAATTTTGTGAGCTTGGTGGATGTACTTTTCTTGAATTGAACGTGAACTTGAGGTGGATGATTGTCCTCCTACTCGGCAAAACTGCGTAGCATCCTTTGCCAAGCTTTCTATCACACTTGATAGCTTCGTGTGTGAGGTAAACACCAATGGCACATTGGGACATAAAGTGGGTGCGCAATAAATGCTCGTGGTCCATCCCAGCTTGTGCATCGGACCTTCCCTCTACTGCCTCTTGAGAGGAGGATGTAGAAAAAAATATGGTTCTAGCTTTGTGGCTATGGACATCTTGTGCATCACTGTTGCACTCTTTTTGATTTTGACCTCTCTGCACGCCATACATTAGTCCAATGCTATAGCTTGGCTAGATCCGCATCCACTGGTGCATCAGTGCTCAAGTCTCTCAAACACTGTTTCATATTGCCCACAATACTATTCATTAGCCTACGGATAGCCTTTGCATCATAAGCCGAGAAGTGTATCCGAATTGCTTCAATTATGACATCAAAGAAACACTCTCTATGTGTCGCACTCTCCAGTGTAGAGGTGATCTCCTCCATGGCCAAGGCACATATATACGTGACCATGAGAGTTCTTATCTTTTTTTTTTCACTCCTTCATTTCCGCAGGATCCATCTATGCTACAATGATAACATATTTTGTGATTTTGAGAGGCATCATAACTTGAAATTTTATAACAAATATAAACTTCATCCATTGAAACTAACGATAAAACTAGCTTAAAGAGGTAGGAAATCATTCAATGGGAGTAACGACACCTCCTATCCAGTAGTAGAGCTGATGCCGAGGCTACCACTGAACTAGCCTAAGAAAGCAGAGCATCATTCAATGCAACTAATGACACCTCAAACCCAATAATAGGGCTGATACTTATAACAACACCGAACTAAGCCTAAAATGCAGGGCATCATTTGATGAATCTGACAAAAACTCAAGCCCAATGGTAGAGCTGATGCCGAAAGCAACACCAGACTTGCCTAAAAGCATGGCATCATTCAATGAGACTAAAAAAATCTCTAGCCAAATAGTAGAGCTAATGCCGAAAGCAACATTGAACTAGCCTAAAAACGAGGGCATCATTAGATGAAACTAACGACACCTCCAGCCCAGTAGTAGAGCTGATGCCAAAAGCAACACCGAAGTAGCCTAATAGCACGCATATCACACACAAGACATAGAAAGAAGCCTATTAGCTTGCAGAACGACACTCCCATACCAATAATAGAACTGATGCTAATGACAAGACAAATATGACTACCTATAAATTGAATGTAACAAACCATGTTCAACATGACACTTTTAATCCAAAATAGAATTGATGCATAAGTAAAGACCAATAATAGAACTGATGTTGACGATAAGACTAATAGAACTACCTATAAATTGAACGTAACCAACCATGTTCAACAATGAAACTTTAAATCCAAAATAGAATTGATGCAGAAGTGAAGATAGTCAGCATGTTGTAAACAGTGCCTGCATTCTAGCGTTTCACAACGATACTTCCAGTCCAATAATATGGCCAATGCCGATGTGAAAAGCAAGATCAACATACTTATAAATCTACAAAAAAACATTTTTGTACCAACTTAAATACAAAGAAAATAAAGAACTTATGAGACTAAGCTAAGATTACCTAATTTTTTGTCTTGCTTTGGCGGGCTTTGTAAATTTGGTCTTGCTTGTGAGGATACCTGGGAAGCTTTGTGGTGGAGAAAAAGGGAATTGTGAAGAAAATGGGGGTCCCTAGGGGCCCTATTTATAGATACCTCAAGGGCCTGCCACGCTACGCGTCGGGCCCACCGAGTGCGTAGACTGTCAGGTTGGTTATGTCGTCTTGACAGGGCGCGATGGGCTATAGCGCTATGCTAGTGGGAAAATCTCACCGGACCTCTAGGTTCCCTTCAAGTCACCATGCCATGTTCTATGAATGTAAAGACTTGTGAATTGAGAATTTTGTTAATTAACAATGTGATCACAAAAAAAGACATGTGATCACGTGAATATGAGTTCCCTGGCAGCCACTCACAGGAGATGAGGTGCTTTGGATTGGTGAAAAACATTTCATAAGTACTTTGCTACTCAAGAATACTCTAATGTGGTGTCAAAAATGTACTAAATAATTTGTCTTTTATGCCTTTTCTTGTCCATTGGTCACATGCACATAGATTCACCGATTTAGGCAGTGTAAGTTGCTCATCCTAGTATATATTTACCAATTTAGGCAATCCTTGTTATCCGTGCAAATTCACCAATTTAGTAATTACGAGTGCAGATTTGGCGATTACATAGCACACCAATAAACAACATAATCATTACTTTAAAAAACCTCAGTGTAGATTTGCCGATTTAGGTAGCACAAGTGTAGATTCGTCGATTTAGAAAGCACATCTGATTGGTATTGATTTGTCAATTTAGGGGCCACCATTGCCCCTAGTATGATTTTATTACCCGGGTATATGATAAAAGTGATTTGGTTTTGGAATTGAAGCTAGATTTGGATTTTCTTAATGATGATTGGTTGTTGACACTGTGTATGAAATTGGACTTGAAGTTCATGATAATTGATTATTGCACAATGAGTGTGACCAATGATATCCTGATACATCAGAATATGACATATACTGCTTTTTTGTGATATGGGACACTAGAATATGCCGTATATGGATGACGGCAGGCTTAAGAAAATGTTGTTTGTGACTTTTTATTTTGTTCCATTATATTTCTGGCACATAAATTTCAACCAATATTTTTGTAGTATAGTTTGCAAATTCTTAACCTAGCAAATGAGGACAATTGCTTCCTAGCGGAGAGGTATGTAACAAAAATTGATAAATAGTAATTTATTGCAAGTGACAGGTGGCACAAGCATAAGTGGTCAATGAAAAATGCAAAAGGTTATCAAGTTTATTGACATTGTATTATTAGAGAGATCGATATGAGCTAAGGTCACTTTATGTGTGAGCAGATAGTCTGTATTCATTATGAGCATTCAAGAAATCTATAAATAAATACATGAAAGAGGAAAATACCCACTCTTGCACATGGAGAGATTGCACCAAGTGTTTGTGTTATTCTTCTCTCCTCTCCTCTCTCCTCACTCACCATGCTGGTGTAGCACTCTACTCTTGGAGGTGCACTTACACATTCTCTTCCTCTCTCCCTCTTTTCCTCTGCCTCTCTCGTATCGATCTTGTTGTGGATTTGGTGTGCACACAATTGTTCAAATATGTAGATTTGTTAATTATATCGTGAATCACATGCTAATTGTGTATTTTGCAGGCACTCTGTACTCTCGGCTATTGCAGAGAGTATCTTACAATGACACCTCTCTAATAAATTCTCCTCTCTAATAGTTTTGTATTGTTACGACGCTACGAGCACAAAATACATTTCCTGATAAGGTGTGGCGCTGACAAAATAGGGTTATCATGTGCCTATGAAACAACTTAAGGGCGAAACAATACTATCCAATAAGTGTTTTTCCCAATCTTCGTTACAAAAAAAACTTTGGAATCTTAAACGAAATCTCTCTAGATGTGATAGCTGATCAAGTTGGTAAATGCCTTGATTTGATCTTAGAGCAGTCATTTTCAAAACCTATTCAATGTCACATGGGTTAATCTAAGGGGAGTATGTATACCCCAAAAATGCGTACTTTAGATATATAGCAGAGGGGGTTGAGGGGGTTGAGGTTTTTACAAGACCCCACATTGTAAATATAACATGTATATAGGGGTAACATTAATAATCTCTTGAATGCATGTTATATAACTAACTCTTCATGGGAGAGTGGCTCAGGTATTTGATCAAGGACAAATACCCATTTTGTGACTTACAAAAGTGTTTGATACATCTTGTTTTCTTATATAAAATCTTTTTCCTTTTCTATTCATCAACAAACGCGATGATGAAGGAAGATGATGATTGTGTTAATATCATGGATGATATATGAGATGCCAAAGATCATCTTGTAGTGTTTATCAAGTGTCATAATAGACTCTAGCTTTTGATGGTGCCCAAGACCAGAAATCACAGAAACATAACGTGGTTTTGTTGGGCACTAAAGGATTTTCTAGGCATTGGTGCAACTTGAGAAATACAACGCTCTTGTAAAATCTCCTGCTATCCAAGGTGATTGAAAGTCTAGCTTAGGTGCCCCCCACATGCATGGGGGTAATTGTTATTTGGCTTGATAAGACATGGATGTGACAAGGTGTCACACACCTGCACAAAAAAAGTGTAAAGTGTGAGCTTTGTCCTACAGTACAAGAGTATGAGTTAAGGAGAGGAAAGGTGGAATTATCCCACATGCAGTGGTGAAAGGCTGTAGAGCTACTTAAAGCTCATTTCAAGAATGAATAAACCAAGTCTATTTTTGCATTACATCTCTCTTGTTTATGGTGAGCTTGTGATGGCGCAAATACTCAAGATCGTGTTTATGAGTCCAAGTTAATTGACCTTGGAACCTAATTCGCACGAGTGATAATCTAGCCAACACATACTCACTTGTGTGCACGATGTTTATCTTTCATCCACCCTAGCAAGCATGATACCATTCCCTTCTAGTGGTATCAGAGCTATGATGTGCTAGCTAGGATTGTTGTTATGCTTTTGTGTGTAGTGATTTGCATTTTTTAATTAGCACTCTATAATCTCTATTTGCATTATCTTAATAGCCGAATCCCTAATCACCACTCTTGGGCAAGAGCATGCTCCACTACCCTTTGGTGATTAGGCAAAGGGGAACTTGCATTGATCATTGATTGTGTGTTCAATTTTTCCATTTTTGTGCTCATTTTTAACTTTCTTAATTGCCTGACAACTCTCGTTGAAACCACCTTTGCCTAGCGCAACCTGTGTGTGTGTACAATGCACTTAGAGACGAGTCCATAAAGCTTTCAAGCATCTAATTATTGTGTGTTTAGGACATTCTATTAAGCTAAAAAATATCTTTATATTCAGCTTTCTTGGGACTATCTAATCCCTGCATTTGGAGCTCATTAATCCACTTAATCACTCTTCCATATTTAGGTGTGTGCATTTTGTGTGGCTGCCTGCAAAGTCTGGTTTAAATTTTTGTATTTTGAGCATATTCCACAGTGTGTGGTCATTTCCCAAGTGGCTAGGCCATCAAGAATATATCCCTCATTTGCAAGGTCATGGGGTCAACACTACTATTTTTGGTAAATGGGGCAACCTGGCCGGACTTGACTTTGGCAGTGAATTGTAGCAACTTGCGAGGTCAGGTCCGTAAGCGAATTAGCACACGGAAAAGGTTTCTCCTTTTTTTGGAGCCCACTGTCCTCGCTTGCCCGTATCCACGGACATTGGCTCACACACACTGCTAGATTGTAAAAGGGCATTCCCACCACAATAAGCTGTATCGAAGCTTACCAAGGACCTGCTCCTCACAGAGTCGGACCTGTAGCAAAGCTGAAGCCATCACATCTTCAAAGCAAGCTTGAAGGCCATTCAAGAAGTTTAAGGTTTTATCAAACAAAAAAGTTCAAAGGTTTTCATTCAAAGCTTCAAGAATCTCAACAAAGCTAATCGAAAGGAAACTTTCCTCTTCGAGCTTACCAAGGATTTCTCAAGCTTTAGATATTGTCTATTGAAGGGTGACTCCACCTTTAGAGTAGGGGGGTACTTCATATAGAGACATTGAAGGAAAAATTCTCTCTCTCTCTCTCTCTCTCTCTCTCTCACACACACACACACACACACACACACACACACACACACACACACACACATTAAAAACTTCAAAATCTTGCAGCCAAGCACAATAACTTGCAAAATAAATTTCCTATAATCTCTTAAGGAGTATTTGTGCTTGTGTAAAGAGGTAGATAATCGCTAGGAGAGTCTCCTAAGCTAAGACCCCTCTATTAGCACAATGGAAGAGAAGGGGATTAGGAAATTTAACGAGGAGAGCTTTCACACTTGCCAAACCAAGTTGAAAGGCTACTTAATGAAAAAGAAGTTGTGGGGAATAGTCAAGCCAACGATCACTGATCCGTCATCCATTAATGGAGCACACATACTGACATGAGCCATGAGTGCACAAAATCAAGCCAAGAATGAGTAGGCATTAGGAATCATAGTCAGTGCACTACATGACAATTATGTACACTTTACTGATGATTGTGGAACCTCATAAGCTGCATGGAAAGCACTAGAAAAGAACTTTGGAGCTAGGAAAAAACAGAGCAAAGTGAGCTTAAAGAAGGGTCTATACAAATTAAAAATGGAACATAACAAAGATATTGCAAGCTTGGTCAATTTCCTTAAAAGCATGACCACCTTACTAATTATGTAAACTATGCAGTACCAGAGGAGGACAAAATTGAAGTTCTTCTAGCAGCCTTACCACCTAGCTTTGATCAGATCATAACCATTTTTGAAGAAAAGGATCCAACACTAGATTTCCAAGATGTAATCAACTCTTTAATGTCCGAGGAGAAGAAGAAAGGGAGGAATGCTATTTTAGGGGGAGGAGCTTTTGCAGTTAGCTCAAGTAACAAAACTTGTTTCAAGTGTGGCAAAGAAGGGCACATAGCAAAGGATTGTCTAGCATCGAAGACTTGCAACATTTGTGGGTTCCTTCCAAGTGTTTCAAACGGGACAGAGGTAGCACCATCAGAGATCCAAGGCCCAAAGTCTATTTGTCAGAAGAAGACAAAGATGAAGATGAAGAAGAAGGCGGCAATAGCCTTCTAGTTTACGATGACATTCTCTAGCTTTTTTGTTTTTCCTTTTCCCTTCAATTGTATTTGTTTGGAGATAGCTTGGACTAGCTTGGTCTCAATTTTATACATCTGTTTGAGGGGAGGTGTTGAGTGTCTCTTGGATTAGATATAGTTTGTCTTCTGGATTGGGGATGGTCTCCTGGAATGGAGATGTTCCTTTTGCTCCTGGATTGGAGTGTGCAACAACTCCTCTTTGAGGTGTAGTTATTTGAGGGGAGGGAGGTAACTCAAAATAGTGAACCCCTCCTCGTGTGGGGGTCCCCTTACATATTCATAGAGATGTGAATGATTTATTGAGAAGGAAAATGTATTTCTTAATTGGATCACCTCTTTAGAAGTTATAACCCTCTTTTCAATACTTGATGAGGGAAACTACATCACCGTGTATGATAGAAAAGCTAGTAACCAAATGTAATGGTGTTTGTATGGGTTTCAAACAAGGCAAAATTATTGTAGTCTTATCATGATCATCATAGTTGGGGGCATTATGTTATCTTGCACGAAGAGAGAGGATGGGATGAAGTGTAATAATTGCATTATGGTCCATTAAATTTCTTCAAGCCAAGTAAGTAGAACAATAAATGCCAACCTATATTCTCGTCACTTATCCACTGTTGAGATTAGATGTTGTCAATCACGAGTGCTCTTGATCGTCGGATCCTCTAGTAATGTAGGGGTGACGTAAGGACCAAGTATGAAATAGGGTGTGGTGGTGGAGGGATTGTATTAACTAGGGTGTGGGAACATATGATACAATTTGGTGAGAGTCATAGGGCATAAGGTGAGTGGTCATGTATTGAAGTTGTGTGCATAGAGGAGGGGAGTCGGCGGGGGGTAGGGACGACAGGGACAGTGGACTAGCCATGTGGGGGTCAAGCAAGCCATCCAACCAGCGCAAACGCTGTGGAGTGCCATTCAAGCGTCGTCTCTGAAAGCGGACCAACAGCTCCTCCTCGCTCCAAATAGATGGAGATTTCACAAGACAAGACATGATCATGATGGTGAGAAGTAGTAGCAGAGGATGAGCAGGCGATCAATGGGGGCAGCCCACGAATTAGGGCAGGAGCAAAGGCTGCCGCATAGGCGGAGCCGCTCTGTCGAATTCTTATCTACCCCGGAGCCCCCCGCGTTGAATACGAAATTGGAGGCGCAGATGCGCAACCAGCTTCAGGAGGAGGAGGAGGAGGAGGAGATGAGAGGCAAACCCATGAGCAGCAGCCAAAGAAGAAGAAGAGCGGTATCATGGGATCTAAGCCATGAGCAAGAGCTGGGACTGAAGAAGCGGCTGGCCTCTTACAAGCTCTTCAATCTGGAAGCTCAACTCAAGAGCTCCCTCAAGAAAAGCTGCCGCTGGGTGAAAGGCAAGTGCGACATCCTCCGCTATGGCTTCAAGTGACAGATCAAACTGTGAGTCACTCTCCTCCCTTCCTCATTCTCGCGTCACAGTTCTTGAGTTCAAAGCACGTTGGATACATCAATGGGATGGATCCTTATTAGCCCAAATAATATATATAGAGGAAGACCTACACTTTGCTACAAGCTGGGGTTAGGACAACTACTTCCATTTGCCATACTCAGATATGGCATTCCTTTGTTATTGCTACACACACATATGGCTTCAAGTGTTAACTGCTCCATATACATAGTCCATCTTGTGACAAAGTGGGGGTTAGACCTATTTCCACTCTTATTGATTGCCATTCTCCTTCCACATCCAATGCCTCAACCTCTTCTCAGGATACAAACACGGCACTCGTCTTTGATTTCATGAACCTATGATTGTATGAATAGGACAACAAATCTTTGCATTTGTTCACCATTTCAATGCCTAGATCACCCATGTTTATCAACATCTTGATGCATCTTTGCTTTGTACAAATTTTCGATGCTTTGATTATTGTAGTCAATCTTTGTCAATTAGTAAGGCCTAAAAGTTTCTCATAATCAAGGTCGAAGAAATTTGTACTTTAACTTATGCTAAGAAATCAAATAAACCTTTAGATTCTAAGACAGTTAACTGTAATGTTATTTCCAAAAATGCAAATGCCACAAATTCTCGCCTTGCCATTTGTATCGAACGTCATCTAACAATACCACCATGGGTAGGGTGCTACGAAGACCACATCTGTTGGTTCACAATATGCAACCTTCACTATCAATCACTGAGTTGTTGATTGTTCTTAACAAAGGTAGCACAAGTTATTCGAAGTGGTGCATTGGAAGAATGGAGGTCAAGTCAGTTTGTTATCTAGGGGGAAACAAGATATTTGTAGCAATTTGCCTAAGCTCCCATGGCTCTATCAACCTTTTTTCTCTCTAAACATGTACGGACTTACATACTCAAATCTTCTAATGCATGCTTTTGTACATGAATAAATAAGTTCAAATATACACATAGGTACACATGTTCAATATATTAATTTTTTGTATCAACATGTGTGCATGTTTCATGATAGAAAATTTCTAGAAAGCTGTCAGAGATGATGGGAGATAAAACTGTTTCGAACAATCTATTCACTAATTGAACATTTATGTTGAACAAATTGAAGTGTTTGAATACTTCACAAATATATACTTGAATGCTCTTTAAGTTAGCAATGTGGGGTTAGGACAATACATTTGAAAGATAATCACCACTCGTTGAGTAACAACTCTTTATCAAGAAAGTACTGAGTTTCCAGTTGTAAGATCAAGCCCAATGAACATAGCCGTGGACAAAGCTCTTGGCCCAAGCTTTCTTTAATATAGGGTTTCCTGCGGCCCTAGGAATGTTGGCAAGACGACGATATTCTTTGTGTGACATTGGTTAAGCTATGGGACAAAAGGGACTCCTAATGAGCACTTACACAGACACATGCCATAGAAATCTCGCTGAATCGGGTATCTAACCTTGCAATTAATAGCAAAAAATCCAGGAACAATGTGTCCATTGGAACTAGTATGCAAATCGCTTCTTCAACAGTGCATTCAATTATGCAAATGTAAGTAGGTCTGCACTATTTTGGGAAAAATAAAAATCTATTTCAAAGTTATGAAAGAAGTATGCCAGCTTAGAGCTCAAAGGCTTACAATGGTAGGAGGTGAGCAGTTTGGTGATGTGATCATTTCATGTTCATTATTTTTCTCTTCCTTTTCAAGCATAATACTCATTAGATTTGGGAATGAACACTTTGGTGTCCTTAGAAATATAGTGTGTTTGTGAAACTAATAAATTGTCATCGACAGTTTTTCAATGACATACAAGACAAACATTGGGTTTCTTTCTTGATTTGAATCAAACCTTACACTTGAACTACATTAGAAACTCTAAAGTGGCACGATCTTATTTATAGTCGTATTGCATGTGATTAGCCCACAGTTCCACCATACAACTATATTCAAACAATAAATGTGCTCAAGTGTATATGTTGATCATTTTTTTGTACTTGGTTAAGTAAGGTATTGACATGAATGTTCTCTCTTTTGAGTACAACTCAAGCTATTCTCTCTTATATGTGGAATCGAGGTCTTGGTATGCATAGCATTCGAGGTACAAAAGAGATTGATCTAAAATTCAAGTTTTCTAAGATTGCAAATGTATATACTACTTATGGTATTCCTAATGGATTAAAAAAAAACATATTCACTACTTATGTAGTGTAAAGACAGTAAGAAACACTTATGTAGTGCAAGCACACTAAGAAAATGCTAAAGGAAAAAATAAAGGAAAGAAAAACTCAAATGTATCATTGAGCTCTCGACCATCTCTTTTACATGGACACAAAAAGTCTTTTGACTTTTCACTTTCATGGGTCTTTTCATTTCCTAATCTCACTTTTCACTTATGCAATTAAGCTTTTTTTGAAAGAATTTTTATTTTTTCGAGATTGGAGAGACCTAATTGGTACTGAATGCAATTTAGCAAGGTACGAGCCAAGTAGCTTGTCTACTAGACCCATTGATGTAAAGGAGTTTAAAAATCTTATATTACGCCAAACTCATTCAAGTAGTTGGTTAATTTGTATTGATCATCCTTTGAACTTTTGCTATGTGAATTTTATGTGGTCTAAGAGATTTTCTGTAGAATGCTAAGATAGATGCAATGAAATAAATGATTTATAAGGACTTTTTGTGTTACACACAATGTTGGTCTTAGGAGTAGGGCTACAACCATGTGAGCATGTCTGCAAGCATATACACATAGAGAAGGAAAAATAAGCTTGAGCAAAGATAACAAAGGTTTCATGAATGATAATTACAAAAGAGAAGATGTTATAGCCTTAACTAGGTAGAGATGTATGCATATGAGGCAAACAAAAGAGAGGACACAACTTGGTGGCGGTAGTCCATTTATAAGAAACCATACCTTAGTTAGATATAGCTACATGCAATTGTTATAAAAAAACATTTTAAAGAGGAAAAATAAGTAAAAATTTAGTTAGCACATACCAATCATTTACCATGGGAAATCAATCGTCCTTGGGCGTAAACAAGTTCTATAACTACATGTATAAGATAAGTATCCAGTTTCATGGATTATGATGAATCCACAAAAGAGAGTAAGCTTGGACAAGCTTTCAACATAAAAAACACTAAAACCAACTCGAAAAAGTTTTGTTATGTTGTGTAGTTCTTATGTGTTGACAAATAATCGAAGTTGATTTGTCCTCTTCAGATGCTAATTCATCTCAGCTTGCTTTATGAGAGTATGACAAATCCAAGTCCTTGTAGTAACTACTTGACGCATGCATCTGCATCAATAATAGGCTAATATTTAACATTTCAGAAACCCCCATAGGCTCTACATTTGCCTAATTGGAATTTACATTCAAACTTCCACCACTGAAAAGAGGCAACAAAGTGTCATAAATGTCCCGTGAGCTTACATTACTATCTCTAGTACATGATAGCAAGGGATGAACATAATCTTCCACAAAAATAACATCACAAGAAACCAAGATACTCTTTGTTTGTGGATGGTACAACTTGTATAACAAAAAAAAAAGCATTTGACAACCTTATCATCCATTTTTTTACGTTGCGTTTGTGGCACCAAAGCATAAGCCAAACAACAAAAACGCGCATGTGCTCAATAAAAGGCTTTCTATCATGCCATGCTTCATAAGTAGTCATAGACTACAAAGCTTTTATAATACACCTATTAAGTACATGAGTGGCACACATGATGGCCTCAAGCCAAAACGAATGCGGCAAAACTTGACTTTTGACCATACATCGTGCCATTTCCATAAGTGATCTGTTTTTCCTCTCAATAACATCATTATGATGAGGTTTATACGGGCACTGTACATTGGTGTTTTATCCCACGACTAGCCAGAAACGCATCAATTTCATGAGACATATACTACCCCCCTCGACTTGAATGGAGGGTGCCCATAGTACGTTTGGAGACATTTTCAGCCATAGCCAAAAATTGTTTGAAGCACATAAACACTTCAAAATTTGCTCTAGGTAGATACATCCATGCATACCTGGAGTAAGCATAAATGAAATTCATGAACTAAAGGTAATTGCCCACGGATAGAGTTTACATGGACCCACAAACATCACTATGCACAAGCTGCAACTTGCATGTTCCCTAGCTGAACCATCCTTTGGAAACTTTGAACGCTGCATCTTACCCAAAATACAGTCTTCACAAACATGTTTGACATGTGCTTCAAGAGGTAGCAAAGAAACAACCATATCAAATTTTTGCAAACACAATAAACTGGCAAAATTCAGGTGCCCAAAACATGCATGCCAAAGTTTTGCATCCAAAACAACCTTTGAATCCACAACAACATTTGAAAACTTATCCCCACACTTGTCATACAAAGTGAGCCTATACAGTCTAAAATGTCATTACAATTTTATCACCAAAACTGAGATCATGTACTGTACATTTGTCATCCACAAATTTGACTACAAGACAAAGTCTAGCAAGTGTAGATACAAACAAAAGATTCTTCTTGATCCTAGGTACATACAATGCAACAATAATTGTGAAAGAACTACCATTTGCAGTAGTAAGCACAATCTCTTCAACTTCCTAACCGGATAAGAGGCATTGTTGGAACAAGTCACTAAATACCCATGAGAAACATCCTCGAGAGAGGTAAACAAGTCACGATGAGAGGTGATGTGCTTTGTAGAACCACTATCAAAGTACCACACATGAGTATCTGTAGCAATTGACATACATGCATCACAAACTAAAGGATCATAAGTGCACTCTTCACTAAAGTCCCAGTCTGCATCAACATCAACATCACAATCTCCTTTCACAAAAGACTCAAAAATAACTGCACTTGTAGTGGAACCAATCTCTTTCTTCTTAGCCTCTTTTGCCTTCTATTTTGGACACTGACATTGCTTGATCAAGTGATCATTAGCTTTACAATAATGGCAACACAAGGGAACATGCATTCAATGTGAAAGCATAGGGGGAAAGTGCTTTGAGATAGCTCTTGGAAGCAAGTGGCCTTGCTTTTGAAGCTAAAGATATCACCAAGGTGTTTGTCTTTTGATGGGATGGAGGTGAGAAAGCCTATGATAGAGTGGACTGAATTTTTTGAACGTTTTGGTAGTGAGGATGGGCCTCGTCACTTAATTGACACACCCGTAGGGAGGTGGGATCAATGGTCCACATTAGGCATTTCGAGGCGGGTGCAATCCAGGTTGTCGGATTGCATTTTGAACTAGGTGTGAACTAAATGTAAACTTGGGAGGTATGTGCACCACACCAAATTTGGTGTGAACTCGAAGTGAACTAAGTGTGAGCTTGGTATGAACTTGGCAGGGTATGTACACCACACCAAATTTGGTGTGAATTCGATGTGAGCTAAGTGTGAACCAGGTACGATCTAGCTGTGAACTTATCTGCGATAACATGATCTATTAACTTAACACACGCACACCTTTCAACGAGTATGCGATAGCTTAGCGGTAGGGTCAATTCCAAGCGGGGGAGACGGAATGGGTTCAAGCCTTGGATCCAAAAACATGGGAATCTTTTGCATTCCCCAGACAATCCAATGGTCACGATCAACCGGTGATCATGAGCCCTTGATCCAATCTCCCAAAAGGATGTGTCAATTAGTTACATGGATGGCTAAAGCCCATGTCAATTTAGTGACATGGGCTTTAGCCTTTCCTACTATATGTATTAGAGCGGTATCAACTCTCTACGGCACAATGAGTAATGCAATCACTATTGGAGGATGTGCGGGTGATGTTTTGAGCTCTTCAAAGTCTGACACCAGATCCTACTTTAGTTGCTTCTAGTGTGTTGAATTGAATCTCGAGTAAGAGTAAATTTTAAGCGCAGCCATGGTTCAACCCCTGAGACATGCTAGTGTGGGCGAGTGGGCGCAATCCTGTAAAACTAGTCGAAGTGAAGCTTTGAACGGCTAAAAGGAAAAAGAAAGAGTGAATTTTACCAAAGCTATAGCCTAAGTGCCCAAGCCGTAGGAAAATGTTCACTTGCAAGGTGGCTTGTGTGTAAAAATAACCGGCCACACACACAAACTGACGAGGTCCTTCTGGTCTTGCATATTTTTGTTGCAGAGGTAATCATCGAGACTGTAGCTATTGCTCGACCAGAATAGTTCTTGATGCACTTGTCTTCCGTCAAGACACCTTGGTGTTTGCCTAATTCAAGCAGGCTGTTGAATGCTTGGTAGGAACCAGTGCCACCCTTTAAAATCACCATGCTACCTTCTACCACGATCTTCCCCATTGTTGCTAATTACGTTTGGATAGAAAGTCCTTTCTTTGCAAATTCATAAAATTGCGCGCACGAGAGAGAGAGAGAGAGAGAGAGAGAGAGAGAGAGAGAGAGAGAGAGAGAGAGAGAGAGAGAGAGAGAGAGAGAGAGAGAGAGAGATGCAAAAGTACTTGCCAAATTTTTTGGTCTTATGAATATTCATGTTCTTGCCATGGCTTTCGATTAAAGAGTCACAACTAGTCATATTAAAAGGCTTATGTGTAAAAGGTTGATTTTTCATATTTTACAATAATTGCACATCCCCTAGCTATTAGCAAGATCAATATATTTATTTGTGGCACTTATGGTAGTGGAGAGGCTATTGGTGTTGGATGCTGTTGATGCCTCACTATTGGTTGAGGATTTGTAAGAAATGTTGAGGACCACTTTTCAAATTTTGGACCACCTCTCTCTTGGTATGCACTTGATGGCAAGGCTTCAAGGCTTTGCGGAGGAGGAGGGACCTGATGCATGAAAATCACCAAAAAAAAATCTATGTATATATTTTGTATATATCTATGTTTTTGACACATTTGGATCTCAACCCTATGAAAGCCAAAAAAGAAAAAATCATTGGATGCTGATTCCACTTGACGGTCACTACAGGTGAAGAATAAAAGTCAATAGTGAAAGAGAGGAGAATCTTATGCATTATGGAGTTGGAGTCAACGAAATATTATTAAATTCAAGCATAATTCACTTGTGGACACAAGGCTTGCACATGGAGTCAAGAGGGTACCACCTGGAAGACTTTTGGAAGGAAAAAGACGGACACATAGTTTTTTGGGAATTTTCTCTATTTTTTTGGTTCCAAATTGGAAAAAGTTTTCAACAGCAAAGTTGTAGGCATTGAGCTAACCTTTCTGCCCCTATTTTTTAAATAATTTTTACAGCTACGATTTGGGAGATGTGGCCAAAATTTTGGAGCCTATCTGTCCACATGGAAAGAAGTCATGATTATTCAACTCCACACACACAATTTCTTAAAGGTTTCTCTCCATTATTGCTGTATTTTCTCTTATTTTATCAAGATTCTCTTAAATATTATAAGGAAGCTCTTGGACTCAAGCTATGGAAGGTGGCATGGAGACAAAGCTTACCATGATGAAGGCGATTAGGAGGAAATTGGTCAATGGGCACATAGAGCTTTTTCATTGGGAGAATGCCTCTAACTGACGTTACTTTGTGATAACTCCTTTTGCTCATAATATCTCCCCTAATCACTCTCCTGGCCTATAAAAGGAGGCCTCCTCTTTTGTACACAGGGGACACACGACACCACACACACACACACTACCCCATATGCACACTATCCCATACCCACATACCCACATACCTACACATATACACACTTGTGCTACATGCTAGTAGCATGAACCCTAATCACATAATCACAACGCCATCACCATCACCATGCACAAAATGAGCACCATGTCTCCACACACTTGTAGAGAAGGATTGAAGGCACGATTTCAAGAAGAAGAATGATTGCTACACTCATGATATTCCTCACCATCAACTCCCATCCCTCCAATATGCTTCATTCGGTCTTGTCCCCTTCTCACCAATTTCCCTGTGCTACCTATTGTATTCATCTTTTGCATGCAATCAACACACTCCATCTTGGTGCCATACCTTGTGTTGTTTGGGATACACTTCATTGTGAGTATGGTTTATGCTTGTTCTTTCCATTTTGCTTATGTTAAGGTGCATGGATTCACCACCATACACACACACTCTCTCTATCTCTCATATTCCTATCATCTTGCTACTTGCATCTTAAGGTGTGTGGATTTGCCACCTTTGGTATGAGAAGTGAGCATACTTGTATGTCTCTCTTACCTCATTACCTTCCTTACTACATGCACGAGTAGCAAACCCATTCTCACTCACTCACCATTCCTCTCATCTTGTTTTCCGACCACCCCATCCCACACTTGGGCGTCGATCTTGAAATTGTTTTCCATGGCATGTTTGATTGTGTATATATATGCGTCCTATCAGCATATATTTTTAGGTGGTGACCCTATTGTGTTGGGGTGTAGGCCAGGTGGCCGTGGGAAACCTCCCCTGTTTATACTTTCACCTAAATGAATATAGGGAGAGAAAGGGAGAGGGTTGACCACTCTCTCACTTTCCTCTCCACTAACCCAAACTCCCTGCTGTGTACTGTGATTCATCCCCTTCCCCTTCTCCTTCCCTCTCTTGCACACTCTCCGCCCACACTCCCACAATTGGTATCAGAGCTCAGGGAGCTCATTGGCATCCCTTGCTACGCTTCACGTGTGCAACAAACCCAAGTCGGGGAGGAAATCAAGAGAGCTTAGAAGCTCAGTAAGCAAAAAATCGGGCAGAGAGCTTTGCACAAATTGAGAGCTTGAAAAATCTTGGAACTTGGAAACTTGAGTAGGTACTGAGTCGAGCAAGGGGTGGGAGCAAGCTTTTGGTAAATCTTGATGCAAGCAAATCAAGAAAAGGAAAAACAGGAGGTCGATACAGAGGGAACATTTAAGCAGCTCAACTAGGCAACAGGGCCAAGTAAGGTAGAGCTCAAAGGCATTCCATTGCAGGATAATGGAGCCAATGAAACCTTGGCTGTAATCAAATCGGGCGGAGAGCCATGAGCAAGTCGACATTGAGGCAAGCAATTGAAGCCAGGAGCTTGTCCTGTGAGCAGAGCGGTGGGGGGGGGCAATACACATACGTGTGCTGGAAAATTGTTGCAAGGTGGTAGGAGCAACAACGGCCCTAGTGATTGGGGGAGATCCCTTGAGACCGGCAGAGCTTGCACACATACACTCCGTGGGGGATCCATTGAGCAGTAGCCGGCTACAAAGCGAGGCCAAGAAAGGCAGTGCTGGCAATTGGAGTAGGGCTGCGAGAGCAGTTGGTTGAACTTGGTTCTGTGGCGGTGTGGACACACACACACACACATGCTCCCCCAGCTCGTCAGAATACCGACACTACAGGCAGGCTGGCTCGTCAGTTTTCTAGATTTTTTGTTTTGAAAGAGTTTGGGTGCAAGGGCTCACTCCCACAGAGCCATCAACAAACCCCCCTTTAATCCTTTGACCCCCGACTCCTTGACCGGCTCACACACATGCCCCAAAAACAAGCGTGAGAGAGAGCTTGAGCGAGACAGACACATTGTGCTCGGCTACAGGTGCGGGCGAGTGAGCCTTGCATTATTTGGCATCGGTCCGATCTCGGCATCCTTCTCTGCTTCGAGTGTAGGCGTTCACGGCTACCCGGCTAGCCACTTCCGCCCGGCGGTGGAAGGCAACATCGACATCGACACCGCTCATGCGCATCGGCTCGACACTGCTCATTATGACGGATCTTCGACATCCGACACAGACACGTGGCGTTTCCCCAGGCGAGCGCGTTCCCGCGATCGACGATCGTGCTTGCGACATGCGCGGGTGAGGTACCTCTGTCATAGAGGAGTGACATCTGGCATCGGGACCGAGCACGCCGATCGCCCTATACGACACAGTTTACGGATATGACACCTTTGGCGGCTATTCGACTAGCATATTTCTGCCCGGCGGCAGAAATCGACACATACCGACACCGATAAGCAGGTTACAGGTTATAGGGGTTTTTTTTCAGCCCATTCACTCACAGATTCTCCACGTTACCAGACAAAGCGCTTTCATAGGCGATTTGGCAGTCATTTTGATAGCAGATTCTCTGCGGACACATGTGTTGACAGATGCATTTTGTTGTGAGCACACATAGTGCTACTGAGCTCTTTTGAGAGCAGATATCCTCGTAGGGATCACTTTCACTGCATGCAGCAGTTCTTGGCGCATGTTTGAGCGCGGTTTTACTCATGTACGTTGAGTTGCGGACATTTCCCACTGTACTATGTGTGGAGCCATTTTTGGCTGTTTTGGCAGTTTTTCCCGACCGTTTCTGAGACTCGGACTAGAAGAGCCCTTTCTGAGACTGTGGCTAGTCCATTTGTGTCTGCATTAGCCTTTGGAGGGTCGATAGAGTGAGGTTTTCTTTGAGTTGGGGTGTGCTCAAATGTTGAGACACCTTCGGTGATACAGGTAGCTGGAGTTCCCCTTTACGGTACCCTCGCCATAGGATATGTATCTGGACGGTTATTTATGCTTTTGACACCGAGTTGGTACTCACATAGCAGTGGTTTTGTGCAGCAGATGCCCAGTTAGTGCAATTGGCACATTTATATGCATTTTGAGTTGAGTTTTGACTCCTCATACAGAGGAGACTCTGCCGAATTTCCTTCCCGCGAGTCGTAACTTTCATTGTTGGCACTTTTGAGTCTATTTCGGTTGAGATTTTACTCCTGATACAAAGGTTACTCTGCCCAAATTTCTACAGCTTCTCGCCATAGTTTGGCACCTCTCAAACCCTCTTATCAGCAATGGATTCTTCTTCAGAAAAGGAGGAGTATTTCATTCGGAAGTTCGATGGCAGCAACTTCACCATGTGGAAAGAGCTCATAAAAGATGTTTTGACAAACAAAGGCCTCTCAGAACCGTTGAAAGAGCACGCAGAGGATGATGATTATACACAAGCTCAATGGGAGATTTTGGATGCAAAAGACATGGCTACAATACGTCTACATCTAGCCGAGTCAGTCTTCTTCACTATCATAGGGAAGAAAACAACCGAAGAACTTTGAGATAGCTTATGTTCAGCATGCGAAAGCAAAAGTGCATCCAACAAAGTTTTTCTTATGAAAAAGCTTATGAAGCTCAACATGAAAGAATGTAGCACAGTTTCCGGTCACTTAAATGAGTTCAACTCCTTATTCAGTTAGCTGAAATCTCAGGGCTTTAAGGAGTTTGTGAACTCAAGTCTATATTCTTGTTATGCTCTCTACCCAGTTCATGGGATATCTTTTTCACAGCCATTAGCAATTCGGCTCCGAATGGCAAGTTAGAGTTCAATGCTATCACAGATGCGTTGCTAACTGAAGAGATTCGTCGTAAATCTCTTGATGGCGCTAGTCATGGAGATGCATATATGGCTGGTAGTTCAACAAAGGCAAGAGGCCGTGACAGGAACAAATACAAAAGCAAAAGTAGAGAGAGAAATCCTCGTAGTCCTAGCAGACACAGGAACCAAAGTAGAGACCGCAATGCCAAAAATGTCGAGTGTTACTATTGCCACAAGAAGGGTCATTACAAAAAGGATTGTCGCAGTTTTCTAAGAGATCAGAAAAACATGCAAAAGGATAATTCTGGCAAAGACAAAAGTATAGTAAAGATTGAGGAGCTCAATATTGTTGAGTCTCCCATACCTACCACTGCAGTAGAGTATGCTCCTCCTCCAGTGATGCTCATTATGCCCACAGAGATTCATGCCGAGGTGACAGCAGATGCCTCAGATGTTCTCATTTTCACTTCAGATCTCACTCCAGATGTTTTGGTTGCACAGGATGAGGGTTATGCACAGAATTGGATCCTTGATTCTGGTGCAAGTTTTCATGTCACACCGCATAGAGAGTGGTTTTCCTCTTATGCATCCATGCATGGAATAGTCAAGCTTGGTGATTCCTATGAGCTTGACATTATTTGCATTGGTGATGTGAAACTTCAGATGCATAATGGCACTACTTTTGTGCTGTAGAATGTCAGACATGTGCCCAAGCTTACGAAAATCTTGCTTTCTATAGGGCAATTGGATGATCTTGTCTACACTACAGTTTTTGGTAATCGTTCTTGGATGATTCGCAAGAACAACCTTATCATGATGAAAGGTAATAAAAACGGATCCCTGCACTCTTTGTTTGTTTCGAGTGTTGACGAACACTCTATTTATGTTGCCGAGCTGCCATCTCTTGAGTTGTGGCATAGCCGGCTAGGGCATATTAGCCAAAAGGGAATGAAAACACTTCAGCGTTTTGGCTACTTACCTGTGTTAGATTACACGGACTTTCCATTGTGTGAGCATTGTCTATATGGCAAACAGACTAGATTGACATCTTCGCCATTGAATAAGAAACTAGGCGAACCTCTAGACTTGGTGCACAGTGATTTGTGTGGTCCAATGCCACATAAAACTCTAGGGGGGGCGAACTACTTTCTCACGTTCATAGATGATTCTACCAGAAAGGTGTGGGTGTATCTCCTTAAGCGTAAGGAAGAAGTCTTTTCGACATTCCAAAAATACCTCGCCATGGTTGAAACCAATTAGGAAAAAAGCTCAAAGCTTTTCGCACAGACAATGGTAGAGAATACGTCTCCACAGAGTTCAAGGATTTGCAATAGAAGAGGCATTCGGCGGCAGTTTATTGCTCCATATACACCTGAACAAAATGGGATAGCTGAAAGAATGAATCGTACGATTCAAGAGCGAGTTGTCTCTATGATGTCTATGGCGAAGCTTACTCCACAGTTTTGGGGGGAAGCTGTTCTAACAGCAGTGCACATCATCAACAGGTCACCTAGTTCTCCTTTGAATTTCAAAATTCTAGAGGAATTATGGACTGGCAAAGCTATGAGCATTTACGTGTATTTGGATGTGAGGCATATGCACATGTGCCCAAAGCACTTCATCGAAAGTTAGATCCCAGATCACACAAATGCATTTTTATTGGCTATGGTGCAAACGGAGAGATGGAATATCGTCTCTGGCACCCAAAATCAAACAAAGTCATGCGTAGCTCACATGTGATTTTCAATGAATCAAAAATGCACAAGAAGCCCATCAAAGATGTTGAGTACAGAGGTGTTCGTTTTGAGAATGTAGCCTCATAACCAACTCAGTTCAGTAGTGTTGCACCTACTCCTCAAGTACAAGATACTACTATTGCTCCGGAGAGAGTAGAGTCCAGTAGTCGGGCACTAAGATGCTCTAAGAGAGTATCACGTGCGCCCGAGCGGTTTGAGCCGGGTATACACCACATTTTGGTCACTGACAGTGGAGAGCCAACCTGCTAAGATATACAAATGGATGATAGCGTTAAGTGGGAGAAGGCTATGCAATCAGAATACAATTCGATTGTGGCTAATGAGACATGGGATTTTGTTGAATTACCAAAAGGCAAAAATGCTTTACCTTGCAAGTGGGTATACAAGAAGAAGTATACAGCGGAAGATCCCGAGCCTAGATACAAGGCTCGTCTAGTTGCCAAGGGTTTCAAGCAGCAAAAAGGTGTGGATTTTGATGAAATTTTCTCTACAGTAGTCAAGATGACTACACTTCGCACCGTGCTTGGCTTGGTTGCTATCCAGGACATGGAACTTGTCCAAATGGATGTGAACATAGCATTTCTTCACTGGGATCTAGATGAAGATGTCTACATGAAACAACCAGAGGGTTTCGTATGTGAAACCCAAAAACCAACGAGGAAAGAATTGGTTTGTAGACTTAAAAAGGCACTCTATGGCCTCAAGCAAGGTTCAAGGCAATGGTATCAAAACTTCGACAAATTCATGCAGTCTCAGGGCTACATAAGAAGTCAAGAGGATCACTGCTTATACACAAAAAGATTAAAAGATGGTTCTTTAATCATCTTGATCTTGTATGTAGATGATATGCTTATTGCAGGCAAATCAATTGATGAGATCAATCAGTTGAAAAAGATGCTAAACACTCAGTTTTCCATGAAGGATTTGGGAGATGCCAATCACTTTCTTGGTATGCACATCAAGAGAGACAGGCAACGTGAAATTCTTGAATTATCTCAAGAAAAGTACATTCACAAAGTCTTGCAACGTTTTAGTATGCAGGGGGGGAAGTCAATGAGTACCCCAATGCAAGCATACTCCAAAATTAGCAAGGAAGACTCTCCCAAGATAGTGGCTGAGAAAGAGGAAATGGCGAAAGTACCATATTCTTCAGCAGTTGGTAGTTTGATGTACGCTATGGTAGCCACAAGACCAGACATTGCACATGCAGTGGGAGTGGTTAGTAGGTACATGGCAAACCCTGGCAAGAAGAATTAGGAAGCAGTGAAGAAAATCCTCAGATATTTGAAAGGTACAGTCAGCAAGTGTTTACGCTTCGAAAACAGTGATGCATCTATTGTAGGTTACACGGATGCGGATTATGCGGGTTGCGTGGATCGTAGAAGATCCACATCTGGCTATGTGTTCATGTTTGCTGGAGCAGCTATCTCTTGGAGATCGTGTCTCCAAGATTGCACGTATTCATCTACCTCTGAGGCATAATATGTTGTTGCATCTGACGCTAGCAAGGAAGCCATATGGTTGGCTCGTCTAGTGGGAGATTTGGGCATTCACGAGGTTCCAGTACTACATTGTGATAGTTAGAGTGCCATTGCTTTGGCAAAGAATCCGGTGTTTCACTCAAAGTCAAAACACATAGAGGTCAGATACCATGTCATACGAGATGCATTGATTGGCAAGCGTATCGAGCTTGTCAAGGTTCACACTGACGACAACCCCGCAGATGCTCTCACAAAGAGCCTAGCCTCGGAGCGATTTACACATTGTATAGAACTTATGGGTGTAGGATGAAGCCTCGGCAATGCTTCATCAACTTTGTATAGAATAACTATACTAATGCCACTATTGGCCACCATGACCTTCAAGTGGGAGGTTGTTGGGGTTTAGGCCAGGGGGCCGTGGGAATCCGCCCCTGTTTATACTTTCACCTAAATGAATATAGGGAGAGAAAGGGAGAGGGTTGACCACTCTCTCACTTTCCTCTCCACTAACCCAAACTCCCTGCTGTGTACTGTGCTTCATCCCCTTCCCCTTCTCCTTCCCTCTCTTGCACACTCTCCGCCCACACTCCCACATAATAGTTAGCCTAATTTTAGAATGTCAATTTCTATAGATAGTGCACTCTATAGCTCCGTAATGGGAAGCTCTATCCTCTACTACTTTTAGGATTCAAACCATCACAAAACACAAGATATTACTAGAAATACCAAGAGGAGGGTCACATTGTGAGAGACTTACGTTGTTGTTAGAGCTTTCACTTGGAAGCACAATGCACTTCTCAAAATTGAAAGCAGACATTGCATGAGAGAGATACAAACATATAAAACAAGGGTATAGACAAGTACACTGCCAGTGCTCATCCATTATCCTTTAAAGCTTACATAAGTTTCATAAAAATTGACCTTTATACTTATGCCAAAGGTCAAAATCAGGTCCTCTAGTCAAAATGACTTTCAAAACTAGCAAACTAAGTACCATGGGTAAATGAATTACAAGGCAAAATCCATCTGCCTCGATGTAATCAATGACAACCCTCAAATCCATCTGTAAAATTAATAAGTACAATTATGGAAACAAAAAATAAAATAAAATTTGACTTATATATGATGAGAAGATTATAATTTTTTTGCATAAATAGACATTTGGTGCCTTTTGTTAGCCTGGCTACTAACATTCTCCCCTCCTTTGCCATGTCATTTCTAACAAGCCTAGCTATAAGGAGGTCTTCTCACCTGCTACCTTGATGCAGTTGCTTGAGACTGTACACACCACTGCTTTTTCTTCTTGATGATATGTATCTTTGATAATGAGTCCCTAATGCCCCGTGTTTAAGAAATTTGTGACTCTAAAAGTAGGTGTAAAGCCCTTAAAACAGGTCTATAAACCTTGAAATTTTCAATTTTGGTGGTAAGAAGTGATTTTGGTATCCAAAATTTACCAAACTTGATGAGCATGTGTATTTGATGGTGGTGGACCCTTTGATGATGCCGGCTTCCTCGGCTATGAAGAATTTTTTAAGAATCGTGATAAATTTCTTTAAGATATCATATTTTTGGTAATGGAAACTGGTTTCCCATGGTGATTCAATGCTTCTATGAGATTATGGGGTAATTTAGATCATTAAATGTTGAATTATGCCAATTTTTTGGCCGTGAAGCTATGAAATGTGTAAATACTCTTGGTACAAGTGGTTTTGGCGATCCAAACATGGTGAAATTTTGTAAGCATGATGGGAAGAGTAATGAGTGCATGGATGCGTGTGCGCACGGTACAAGAAAGAGAATAGGAGAGCATACACGCTATGTGGGTGGAGCATGCCTCTTCCCTTTTTCACACCATGCACACATGCATCCACAGACTCATCAAAACAACTGATATCACAGTGTAAAGCACATGACCATATATCCAACTAGTAAGAAAACACAGTGCTCAAATGCATCTCACAAGAAAACTTGCTACAAAAATCTGACAACGGTCCAAATTTCAAAAACCTGTAGAATATGTAAAGCATGTGACTGAATGTAATTTGTAGCCACACGAGCATATGCAACTCTCACTTCTGCGCGAGTGGATACATGGACACCAATTTGTCTCCAAAATTGACAAAACTTGTCAAAGTGAGAGTATAAAACTTGATAATTAACAAAGTGGGAGTCACGCTCGACCAATAAACTATCAGAGAGTAAACTGCAAATATGCACAAAGCATGGTGAGAATTTGGGGAGAAACGGATAAATTTTCCCTTGAAATTTGAGGAGAATCTCAAAAATCTCACCAAAATCACATCATAAACATGAACAAACACTCAGTGTCTCAGTAGCAAAACCACATATGGTATACATAAACTACCAAAAGACCGGGCAATCTAGCTCACTCTTGAACGAGTGGTTTTATGAACAAGGGTACCTATCCAGAACCCTTATAAACCTGTCAATTTTTTTGGCCTATGAGTTGTAACTATCTCATGTTGTATCCGCATATGCATACATAGCCAAACCGCATAAAACCATGCTTGAACTACTTCTGGAGCGACTCACATAGTAATACATGAGCACAATACATGTGCCACATAATTTGCAATGGAATCTGACACATACCTCGTCGATTAAAAAATTCATCGATTGAAAATCAGACACATAGAACAACCAGCCACATGTGGTTGTAAACATCGTCAAGGAGGCAAACTCCCTTGTGAGAAATCCACTTTGAAATGTTTCGTCAGAGCCGTATGTGTGTCACCAAAAGAGGGAAAGGAAAACTGTCGAAGCCAAAATCATCGAGGAGACAACATCGAGAGCCAAGCCGCTCTTGATGCGGGCTAGAGGAGAGTTGATGCCACTCTCTCTTGATCTGTCTCCTAATATGTCAAGGCCGGGATGCTCGGGAGATACTGTTGGAGCAAAACCGCTCCGGATGAGCATGGGAGGGAGAGACAACGACGAGGCTATGCCGCAGGAGGGTAACCGATGTCAAGGCTACATTGGAGGAGAGACAAATTGCACTCTCTCACTCTGGCTATGTCAAAGCTGCAAAGAACATGTCGATGTCGTATTTTGCAGCTGAACAAAAGTGCTTGTTGATGGCGTATTCCACCACTGTACTGAAGCTCGCCGAATCTCCAATGTCAAAGCCTTGAATGCCAAGAAGAGTGCCAAAAAATTGGTAGTTGATGTTGTAGAGAGAGTGCTCGCCTGATGCCAATATAAAGCCAAGAGCTGATGCCACACTCTCTCTCTCTACCTATATGCCGAGGATGTCAAATCCATAGTCGTCAATGCTCAAAGCCAATGGTTAGCAAGGGAAATTGACACCAGACCAATGGACCAAAGCCAAAATGATTCCAAGTCAGAGAGCCCGCTTGTCAATGCGGGGATGTTAACCCTCCTGGCTCACGGACACCCTATCGCCTACGACGGACACTGTAACCATATTATGTATTATTTAGAGTCAGGTGCCGGGCTTGTCGGACCAATAGGAAAAGGGTAAGAGTGATCGCCGATGAGAGGCGCACTCTAACACGAACATGCTAGGGTTAGTTGGCTAAGCATGGGCGCCCAAGTGTGAATGGGGTGAGCTCCTATAAAAGCCAACTAAACCTAATTTTTACTCATTCTCTCATTTGTGCAATAGAAGAGTGCTCTTGCTCCATCTCCATCTCCATCTTCTTCTTCTTCACCTCCTTGTGTGTGTGTGTGTGTGTGAGAGAGAGAGAGAGAGAGAGAGAGAGGGAGAGTGTGTGTGCGATCGAGCATTACGAAGGCACGACGGCGGTGAAGCGGTTGAGCGCGGCACGACTGCAGCTTCTTCTTCATCGCGGCGAGGAATCCACCACGAAGGCGAGCGTAGAGCGGTGAGTGACACACCCTGTGTTCTCTTGAGCTTGCTAGTTTAGGCTTGTTGTGTGATTGGAGCCGTTTGTGGCTTGCACACGGTGTATTGGCAAGTCCCTTGCTTCGACAGTGCGGCAAGGAGCGCACAGGGGAGCGTAACATCAATGTCCATAATTGAGAACCAAAGAGATACCCAATCTCTCTCTCACTCTCTACTACTCCGAGCCGATGCTATGCCGCATCCATCAGAGGAGAGCCTAGACTTCTCTCTCTCATTGCCCTCATGTCCGATGTCAAAGAGAGCACACATGTGTGTGGATGTGCACACACAATCCCTCTCTCTTCTTGCTTTCAATGTCGTCTCTTCACTCTCTTTTTCTATAGCAAAGCCATGTCTAGTGCTGCCTTCAATCCTTACACACTGCCTTTTTTTAATTGCAGATCCAATTCTGCTAAAATTCCCAATTTGATTCACTTGCAAATCCTAGAACCTCCCAAGATCCATTCTCAAGCTGGGAGGCCTGCACACATTGCGTTTGATTTCCTTGTTGTGATGATCTACCCAATTCTCACTGTTGTCTCCCTCTTTACCCCTTGCTTCATGCTGTAGCTAATTATTGACTGCTCATTGCTCTCTCACAAGATCTTCTCCAAGGGCTTTTGAAGCTCCCATTCACCAATCAGATTTGCTTCCTCCTTGTTGGATCTACACCGATCTCAATCCTCAAGCTCCCATAGCTGCCATCAAGAGCTCGTCGGAGAGGGGGAACGAGCATGAGAGAAAGGGGGGGAAGAGTGCATCGCTGTAAATCACCACCATGGATCTAGTACCAATTGATGAGGCCTGCTCCACCCACACAACGTGTATGCTCTCTCTTCCCTTTCTCGCACTGTGCACACACCCCCATCCGTGCGCTCACCAAAGAGCATGTGAAACAAGTTTGTGAAGAAGAAATCTACCCCTCTGCATAGAGATAAGGATTATGATATTTGAAAACACTCTTAAATTCACCCAAAACTTCATCCATTCATCCTAAAATGGTAAACCAAACATAGATTTTTGTTCCCATAGTCCATTTTAACCCACTGGAGAGGTCAAAATCCAACTCTGAGTCGTCACTCATAGTCCATTTTAGCCCACTGGAGAGGTCAAAACCCAACTCTGAGTCGTCACTCACTAGGGTAATTTTTAACTTGGCAATGATTGCACTTAATCAAAACGGATTTTTGGTGTCATGGACGTGTCCTACACTATGCCTTGGGCTTATGGTTCAAATATGTTAGAATTTTGTTTGGATTTTCCTATACAACCTTTTCTCCAACCTATTTGCTGTGCCCTGACTCTATTATTTCCCTATCCACTTTTATATGTTTTGATAAAAATTTTGCAAAAATTAATCAAAAAATCAATATTATGTACATATTTACACATACTTTGTTTCAAAGAGTAAATTTTGCAATTACAATGTTCTCTCCTTGATAGAGAGCCATGGTTCCCAAATTGCTGCATTTGGAGTTCTTAATTCCATATTGACGACATGGATTTGAAGATAGTTTAGCCTTGTTTTCTTTTGAAGCCAATGTTTGAGGTGTAATCTGCTAACGTTGTCACAATAGATAGTTCTTCTCCTTTTGTGTACACACCATCTTGGTTTTTTGTGGATATTTCTTCTTCTCTTGATGAGGTTGCTTTGTGGTGTGTGCTTGGGTATCCAAACATACTTCAGATTTACTTCAAGCACCTTCTTTGATATCCAAATTTTTTTTGGTTCCTTGCATGCCATTAAGGGTAGTTTGCAACACATTTTTTACTTTGCCAAAGTTTGTCTGGAAATAGTAGGTTCTTAATCACTAAGATCAAATGGTACAATTTAGGATCCTTCACGAGTCTTCACTGTGAAAGTGTTGGTATCCCAATATAGAATTTTTTTGTAGGTCCTAATCCACGGTGTTCCTAGGAATATTATTTTTTCTACCATCTCTATATTTGTAGCACATAAAAAAATGTGGACAAGCCATTCCATCGACAATGATGTCCATATGAACTTTGCCAATGATTTTTCTCAAATATATGTTAGTAGCCTGCAAAGTCATATATTTTGGCTCCATTACTTGTTTTGTCATTCTAAAGTAGGCAATGTAATTCATGACATTCATTCTTGCACCTGTATTTATTAGAGCTCTTTTAGTTGATTCTATTTATGAACCCACAATGCTCTACACATCCATGCCTTTAAACAAGTTTTCGTCAAGTTGGATCTAGATTATATCTACAATAGATTGAACTTCTCTTTATTGCATTGCTTTATGTTTCAAGATCCTAATGCGAGGTTGTTATAGTATTGAGCACCCTTAAGATATTATCGTTGTGTGTAGAGTGTACTCTCACATGAGATAATTAGTTTAAAAATATAATTACATAAAAATTAATTTTATGTAATTTAAAGTTCGATTTTGATGTGTAGAGATTTTCTCTCACTTCAAAATGAATATAATGAAACAAAATTATATTTTTACGTTTTGTGTAGAGCTATTCACACTGCTATGCTCTCACTAGAGTAAAAATTTAGGAAAAACATGTCCAAAAATAATGATATTCTCTTATCTTTATTTGGACTACAAAATCTACCGTACTGTGTGAGAGCATACATATGCTCGCATTGTAGATAGATAATCGCTTAAAAATCTATGGTAAAGTGTAAGAACTTTTTGTTCGCACTTTACATAGATACGATAATTATCAAGTATTGTAAGTGATTATCGTTTTGACATTTAAAAATGTCACTTATAGCTCTTGTATGTATAGTAATTTATAATGATAGTCATTTTAATACTTGATTTAATTGTAATTATTGATTATCGTAATGTGTTAAAAATACAAGCTTGCACTTTAGATAAATCGATGCAATTTATATGTAATCCAATGGTATTGTTTTTTATTATTGTATTTTTGTTCAATCATTGTTTTTAATTATTTTAATTTCGTTCAATCATTGTTAGTTAAATTAATTTAATGTTTTAATTGATTTTGATTATGAAAATGATCATTGACTTTGTTTTTACTAGCAAACTATTTTTGTGCATCATGGTGAAAGGACAAGAGTGGAGTTATGTGCATGAGTTGAAAGCTGGGAGAAATACATCTCGACTTAAATGTAAATCTTGTGGCCACGAGTTCAGTGGTAATGCAACCAGAATTAAAGAGCATTTGTTTAAAGTCTCTGGCAATGTTGAAAAGTGCGGGGCACCACCAAAAGATATTCATGAAAAATTTTCCATGTATTCTCGCAAAGTAAAGTTGATTCTTGCAGCTAAACATAAAGGTGATGTTTCTAAAGATATTCATGCGAATATTGAACCATCTGTATGCAATGAGGCAACAAAAGAGGTGTGTATCACTCAAGTAAATGATCAAAGTTCTCAATTGAACCCTCTTCATGGACATGCTTCTACATCAGGAGGAGTTCCTAGCACAAGCAAATCTGGCAGAGCGTCATCCAATGGATAGACAATGCCTGAAGCATTAGGTAAACAATGGTTGCTTGAGTTGCATTTAAAATGGACACAAGCATTTGTTGCGTGTGGCATATCGTTCAATGTTATGCGCAATCCAATATTTCAAGATGCTTTGATGAGTACAGCCAAAAAAGGATTTGTGCTTCCTGACTATAACAAGATGCGAACTGAATATCTTGATAAAGTCAAAGACAGTACTGAAGCCATTCTCAAACGCACAGTCCTAGAGTTTGTTCCAGCATATGGATGCACCATAGCATTGGATGGATGGACTAACTGTCAGAAAAAACCTTTAATCAATGTAATGCTTATTAACCCTAGAGGGGCTATGTTCGTGGAAGCAATTGACAGCTCATTGAAAGAGAAGACTATCACCTACCTAGCAGGGGTGTATGAGCGTGCAATTGCAAAGGCAGGTGGACCAAAGAATGTGACTGCTATTGTCACAGATAATGCGGCCAACTACAAAGGAGCAGGAAGAGCTATTCAAGTCAAGTATCCGGAGATTTCTTGGGTACCATGTGCATCTCACACTTTAAATTTGCTTTTAAAAGATATTGGTAAAATGGCATGTGTGAAGCAAACTTTATTGGATGCAAATCATGTGGTGAAATTCATTAGAGAGCATCAATTTTCATATGCTCTTTTTCGAACCAAGTCACCAAATAAAGCTCTGCAAATATTTTGCGCAACAAGGTTTGCTACGGCATACTATGTTCTTGCTGCTTTGCAAGAGTTGGAGCCTGCATTGATGGAAACCTTAGCAGACAGAAGATGGGATGGATGGCTCAGCAAGTATCCAAGTTATCAGGAAACAGCTGGTCGACGTGCACAAATAGTAAACTCGCCAGTCTTTTGGCGTAATGTAGAAAGAATAGTAACTGTGTCTAAGCCATTTGTAGATCTTTTGAGAGCAGTTGACACAGATTCTTTTATTTTTGGTCGGGTCTACTGCTATAGGTCAGAGGCTATGCGCAAGCTAAGAGAAAATGTCAGTTTTGGTGCAAAGGATAAAGCTACCATGATTACAATTGTTAACAAGTGTTGGGTGCAGTTGCATGGTGCGGCTTTTGTATTGGATCCTAAGTTTCAAATGCATCAGCAGTCTGCCAACAAAGAAGTTATGTCCGACTTCAAAACAGTGTGCTCCCAACTCTTAGGGCACGAAGATGGAAAAACAACTTTTCATCAGCGAGTAGATTATGCCAACAGAACTGGTATGTTTCAGGATCTGTGGCATATAGATGCCATTGGCAAAACAAGTGCACCTTTATGGTGGAAGGAGTATGGTGGAGAGAAAGTGGAGTTGCAACACATTGCAGTTAGAGTTTTATCAGTAGCTGCATCAAGTGGAAGTTGTGAACGAAATTGGTCAGCATTCGACTTTGTGCACACGAAAAAGCGAAACAGACTTCATACTAAACGGGCTGCTGATTTGGTGTATGTTTTTTGCAATATGAGACTTATTTATAAGCCTCAAAACATTGCAACTAGAGCCGCTCAAAAGCAATATGGAGTCTTTCAAACGCATGAAGCTATTTCTGCAGAAGTTGATGATGAAGATGATATGGAATGGGAGATAGTTTCAGAATGCTCAGATATGGACGAAGTAGATGATATGGTTGCAGTTTTTGAAGATGGAGATGATTTGTGAGAGTACCATTGTAATACTTAACAAGTTTTTGCATATGATGAAAGAAAGTGGTATCTCGTTGTCGTTCACATCAAAACCTCTCTTTCTCTCTCTCATACTCACATATTTACTCACACACAAATATAAATTGCCGATAATATCTTGTCGAATAACAATTACATAAAGTCGATGTAGGTTTGAAATTACAACAAGGTTCTGGGAAATTACTCAATCGAAAAGAGTTTGATATAATTTTGAGATTACAAAAAGCTTGTGAGTGACTTATGAGTTTGATAGATTTGCTATAAGCTGGTCTATGGTAAAATCTGTAATTCCTAGCTCAGGGGATGGTTGAGCACCATCTTTATGTGAAGTGGTAGTATCATCTGGCAAAGGTCCATACAATGATTCATATCGTTGAAGCTTTGCTTGTGCATCACTTAACTCTATTTCAAGCTCAAGAATACGGCCACGAAGCATGTCCGGTGTTTCTCCTTGGCTGGCAAGGTCTTGTCCTTGGCTGGCTAATTCAGTCAGTGTTTCTGACTCTTCAGGAAGTAAAACAATAGGACGCTTGCGAGGAGGCATTGGATTATTTGCATTGCGTGCTGCCACCTTTTCTGCAATGCGTCCACGTCCAACGCCAGCGGTGCCTGGACGATCTGACCAATCCACTCTCTTCAACAAAACATATCGAACATAGCATTGTTGGATAAAGTAAATTTCTACTTGGTTGTTGTTTGGTAGGCATCTCTCTTGTCGTATAAACCTTTGCAACAATACACGTGCCAGTCCTTTATGTTGCAAATCAGAGAGCTTTAACGGAGCTGTATCTTTTGCATTGCCACTTATTTGAAATAGTTGATGGCGTACAAAGTGATTAGGGCAAAGCTTTTTGCACTCTTTAAGGGTTAGTGGTTTGCCCTGCAGCTCAGATTCATCTTCTTCAATGTTCGCAATAGTAGAAAGATTTGCTTGTCCACATCTAACTTGTTCTTCTTTAAAAATTGCCTGAGCTTCAGCGTGGTTGAGTTCTTCTTCCATATCTGCATATTAGGTGAACATGTCATTACTTTTAAATACCCATTCAATTAATTTGACATTGGACAGTATATCAAATGACAAAAATAGATATTTTGTTCAATTAAACATACAATTAAATCTGACACCAAAAGTAAAACAATGATGAAATCATGAGACTTGTGTTTTCATTAATCATCAGCTGGTCGTAAGCCAGATGTCATTACAATGTTGTAACCCACTCTATGGGCACCATTTAGACATAAGGAGAGGTCAAAAGCATTAGGCCGGGTTTTGGGGTTTAGGCGCTTGCCGGTTTCAAGATGAGCAAGTACATTACTCAAAAAATGTCTCTTGCTTTGTTCTTGGGGCTCTGGTAAGCACTTCAAAATGCGTTTACATGTATGACACATGGAATAAATATCCATAGCTTTGGTCCAGGAGGGAGGATTACTAGATATACATTCGAGGGCTGCCCATGGATAATCTCTCTCATATTGTTTTCTAGTTTCTATCTGCATATCGCGTAGAGGAGGAAAACCGGCTGTGGTATTTGTTTTGGTGCATGAACCCCAATCCACAATGCCGGCATAAACACCTTTTTTGGCAAAATGCAACATCATATTCCGAGAGTGTAGATCATTGTGGAGGTAGTTATTCGAATGTATATACTTTAGAGTTTGGAGGAGAGCATTGATGATCTGCAAAATATTCTCCTGAATAGCTCTACTGTTCCTGCAGTGAGTACATAATCGCAGATGACAGGTTGGCTGCCGTCTCGAGTGCATTCTTTGATCCATTGCTCCACATGGCCACCATTCCAAAATCGTGAAATGAGCATTGGTCGCTCCACGTGGCGCACCATGGCAAGAGGGTAGATAATACCTCGATGTGAAATATCCAAAATTGTTGCTTCGTCTTTGACCTGTTGCTCCATGGTGGGCCCATGTAAGTGTACTCACTTTTGCAGCATACACTTGATCTTTGAAAGCGGGATGTGTGACACCCACACGCTTCACATGTGCCCATCTTCCCTCTCCTAGCTGTGGAGCTTGGATATTGAAGATGGCTGTGTCGGGTAAAAGGTGTAAAATAGGTGGTAGTTGAGAGAGGTCTAATGTAGCAACGGATGACGTTGCAGGTTCTGTTCTAAGAATGATTTCTGGTTCAATAGCAGCTTCAGAAGAGCTGGCTTCCACTCTTGCACGCTTTGCTGCTCTTTCTAACTTTTCCTTGCTCTTGAACTCCGTGTAAAGCTGTTGCACAAGATGTATGCACTCAGCTATGTTTGGCAAGGAAGTAATTGCAGGATTTTTCAGTTCTTGAAAGGTTTTCATGATCTGTCCAATGGTTTGTTTGACCATGTTTACTAAAGCACCTGATGTCAGGAGGGCTATGTCAAAAATAGCTGGTGCAAACTCTGCCTGGAGCTGCTCAAACACAGACTTGGTTAGAGTCTCTGTAAGCTGATAAAAATGCTCCGGAGCGATAGGGTTTAAACAACGCCTAATCTCTGCCTCTGACGAGTAATGGAAGTGTCTCACAATCACTTCGGAGACGAACTTTCGTTGATGTTTTGCTAGCTTCGTGTCTGCCATATCTGTATGAAAAAATTATAAATTAAGAATCTTACGAAATGATTGTACACCATAGTAACATAGTTATTATATAATGAGTGTTAACCCTATATATATATATATATTAAATGATGATTCAAATTTATTAAAAAATACTAAATTATTGCAAATCAAAGAGAAAATCTTATGATTACAAACCACATTGTGCGAATCGACCATGAAAATTAATTTAGAGAGAGAGAGAGAGAGAGAGAGAGAGAGAGAGAGAGAGAGAGAGAGAGAGAGAGAGAGAGAGGCCAGGAGTGTGAGATGCTCTCAGCACAAGAACTGGACCCTGCTATGTGCAGAAGTGTGAGATGATGAAAGAAATTACATCTAAAGGGTTGGAAAATCATATATGTGAACAGCTCAGCTAGTGTGAGATATTCTCAGCACAAGTCCTGGATGCTGTTGTAAAATAGATTGATAGTTTTTATCAATCTAATCCCTGATAAAGTGTGTGGAACTCACAACACAACTATCAGCGGATAAATTAACAATTGCAGATGTAAGTTACCTATCGTATGTGTTTACGTCCAAAACAACACCAAATCATTTAATGATGAAAAATGATGTTCTTTTGGAATATGAAACACACGAGTAACCAGTATGTCACATTAAGATGAAGAGGGCATGAAAATATGCATCTCTTCACTCTTAATATAACGAGTGGTAACGCTTGTGTTTCTATGTAACACATATGACATAAAAACTTAATCTAAAATTGTAAATTTTATAAGTTATTTCTAATGGAGTGTGTGGCATGCACAACACAACCATCAGCAAACTGCTCAACAATCTCAAATGTAAATCAATTGTTGTATATATCTACGTTCAGAGTAACACCAAGTCATCTGCTGATGAACAATGATGTTACTACAGAAATAGAAGCACAAAAATAACGAAAGTCGTATTAAGATGAAGAGGGCATAAAGTATGCATCTCTACACTCATAAAATGACGAACGTTAATTTTTGTGCTTCTATGTAGAATAATCAATAATGATTTACTTTAAGATTGTAAATTTTATAGGCCACTCTGAAGTGAGAGGTGTAGCATCATGCCTACTACACTCCACGAGTCAACCTCTAATCCTAACTCATCTCTATGGTGAGAGATATACTACTACACCATACGAGTGAGAATCTAAATTTACCCTAAGCCTTCCCTGGAGTGAGTTATATAACTACACACCACGGGAAAGAAAACTATATTCTATACACCTCTGGAGTGAGCCACATGGGCCTATGGCTACACACCACGAAGTGGCCTACGACCTGCAAGCCAACTTTGTGGTGAGAGCCGAAACTACTGCACCACACAAGTCTGGCACAACACAAAAAAAAAGTTAATATTTATTGAAAATTTAAAAAATATACCTGAAAACCGTTGTAAATCAAAGTCGCTGTCTCTATCTGACAAACTCTCAGAAGCTCCAAGCTCTCCAAACCCCAAGAAAGTCCACAATGCTTTTCGATCGAATACGGCGACGATTGTATATATATACTTTTTTTCGATCGATATATTTTTCGATCGAAAAGTATTTCGATCGAAAAATGTTTTATACGGCTATTCGGTAATTATTCGGAGATACGAAGTATATTGACGTTTTATACGTATAATTTTTGTTATACGGGCGTATAAATGCAACGCAGGTTATTGTATGAGTGCATAAGTTTTCTTTATGCATGGGTTTCCTGCACTTGCACTATCATGAAATTCATAAAGAAATTGGAGCCAAAAGTCTACGTTTGTCGGTATAGAAACTCTCCCATTGTAGAGTAAGTACCCAATATTAATGGAAAAATAATTCCATCTAGTTAGCTCGTCACTTAAAAGAGGAGAACTGGGTGTGGAAAAAATAGATACACTGCCAAAATTTGAGTGAGAAGGGTTCCTCTCTTTCACATGGCTCCACACCATGGAGTATGCATCATCATGCTCACATGTATTCTTCAAAGATTTCAAAAATTCACTTTTAAGTTCCGTGAATAGAAGAGATTTGATCTCGGGCATTCTACTAATAGGATTAGCTACCACATTGCATCTTCCTTTATGATACCAAAGCTTTGCATCATGCTCTTGAAGAATCTTAGTGGACTTGGCCTTTTGACCCTTCAAGTCCAGTTGCTGTGTAAACCACTTTATACTTTCATGTCAAACACTAGTCCAAATTGAGCACCATACAAATAATGTCACCACATTTTTAGAGTGAACACTATCACATAGAGTTCTCTTAAGTAGAATAATTCTATTGTGTAAAATTGTGTTTCTTGCTTTCAAATGCAATTGCCATTTCTTCTTTTAGAAGAGCTGCTCCACTAGATGTATAGCTTGCATCTGTCTTGAGCGCAAAAGGAATCATTGGATCCACAATATATAAGGTAGGTGCATTTGAATATTTTTTATTGAGCTTCTCCCCAATGAAATTGTTTTCCCTTGGCTTTCAGCTAGTTCATCGTAGGAACAACAACTATGGGATAGTATTTAACTAACCTACAAAACCTTGAAATCCCAAGAAAATTTTGAGCATCGTATCAGACCAAACACTTGATTCAAATGTTGTGAGTGCTCTTCTTTTGATGCATTGTACACTAGAATGTCATCAAGAAAAACAGTGATAAACTTGTCCATATATGGTTTCAAAACACTATCTATGAGCATCATAAAAGTAGCTGAGCATTGGTAAAGCCAAAATGCATAATCAAGAACTCAAAATGTCTAAATCTTGTTCAAAAAGTAGTTTTAGGTATATCTTCAATTGAAAATCTCACTTGATGATACCTTGACCGTAGATCTATTTTTGTATAAATAAAGGCATGGGTGAGTTTATCAAAAAACTCATCCACCTATGGCAAGGGATAATTATTATTATTAGTAACTATATTCAAGACACAATAATCTATGCACATGTGCATACTACGTTCCTTTTTCTTCACCAAAAGAATGGGAGATGCCCATGGTAAAGAACTAGGTTGAATAAACCCCCTACTAAGGTAGTCCGCAAGATAGTGAAGAACTAGGTTGAACAAACCCCCTACTAAGGTAGTAAGCAAGATGACGTTCCACCTCAATAGACTCAAAAGGGCTCATTCTATAGTTGGTTTACTAATGGGCTTACTAACTGCAACCACATCTACGCCGTATTGCACAAATCATGTCAATGGTAACCTAAGGGGTAAATTTTTTGGAAATAAATCTTTGTATTTTGGTTAAAAGTTTCTTTAATTTACTAGAAACATTTGGTTATCATGATGACAGAGGAGTAATAAGAGAAGGAAGAGAAGAGAAAGAAGCATGCAACTTTGAGGAATTTTCAACCATACCTGAATTATTATCTAACATTTGATTAAAAAATGACACAAAGAGAGACACAAAAGGAGTTCTTCTACTTTATCATTAGAAGAGATCTTCATAAGCTCAACTATATAAATAAGTGGTGAGGAAGATACAACCTTTTCTCCTAGCAATATCACATACACACCATTGGATTCAAATATTAAACTACTATGCTCATAGCTATGACGTAATCATGATCCTACCCCATGCACACTCTGACCTAACACCACATTTGCTCTATCCATATTCATTACTTGAAAATATAAAGGTTTTATTATATCCTTGAATCTCAAGAGATACCCCCTTAGCTTGTCTATCCCACAATTTAGCATCTGTCCATTTGTCATAGCTATCTTGTAGTGGTGGGAATTAGGGGTCTGGGATAGATTAAGATGTTTCACTAACTTGTAGTTAATGAAATTGTGAAATGATCCATCGTCTAACAAGATTATCACCTTGTGATCGTGGATAGAACCATGCACTGTCACAAGCTTGTATGGGCCAACCCTCTGTTGCCTCATAGAGGCCGTAACACAACACTCATGACCACTTCAATATGTGCTATTTCCACTTTGGAATAATGAGGAGATGATTCCATGGGAAGCCCATGTGCACACCATTCTCCTTGCCCTAGGTAGTAGATTTCCCCTTGGGAAAATCTTTTTTTCTATGCCCCACTTCCCAAGCAATTAAAACATAATTTATCCTTCTCTATTTTTTAAAATTCCTTGATAAATGGACTCTAGGACCCTTGGGCTTTTTGGATGCATTAGTTGAGGCTACCACAAATTTTCCTCTTATTATGATTATGAGGTGCATATGAATTTGAAGTGTCAAGCATGTGTGTGCTATGCAATGCTTTTTCGTTTATATAATCATGAATATGAACCTACACTATAGCTGCCTTAAGCAGTTTGTGATCCTAGGTTTCAACATGCTTTTTAATCTCAAGAGTTAACCCACATACTTGCTGGAATGTGTATATACCCTCTAACTTGAGGATAATATCTATATAATGCAAGATATACTCAAGCACTGTCTTATGTTGACGCATAGAGAACTTATCCCATACAGTCCAACTTTTGTCCTTCTCATTAGTGGGCAAAAATTCTTTTCTAAAAATATCCTTGAAGGCATTCCATGTGCATCGTATGATGCCCTTCTCCTTGAGCAACATCTTCCATTTGTAGGCTTTACCTTCTAGTGTTAAAATAGGTTGCACTGCTTTGATTGCATTTGGAATCCAACATAGATTATGAGTACCATCCCATTTACTCAAGAAGATATTTATCACATCTTGTCGTGCTCTTTATCCTCCCCTCAAAAGATAGGTGGTTTTATGATTTTCAACTTTGCTCACAGATGCATCATTGCATATATTGAATGTAAGGACATGGGTCCTATGGGCAAGGCCACCGGCACGGTCGGACAGTGTGTACGCTAGGGGGAGGCTATAAGATAGCACGCTTGGGTGGAGATTAGCACACACATTACCACCGCCATTTCACTGATATCCGAGCTATTTTTGGGAGGAGGCTAAAAGCGGCTTGCATGTGCGTGCGACGCCCTGCTTCTCCCCCACGTTCTGCAGAGAGTGACGTCTCCGATGTGCAGCAAAAAGAAGACAAGCGTAGTTTTCTGTGTGAGCAACGCGTGGACAAACAACGACAGTGGCCGCCCCATCTATGTCCTCCACAACGCACGACCAAGGCAAACTCGATCGGCAACTCAACGGCACCGAGGCTCCGAAGACTTCCGTTGGTGCCGTTGGCTACGTGCGTAGGAAGGCCTGCTTAACCCTTGCATGAAAGGGGGTTGAATCCACCCCATGAGGGTAAGAGGCCAACACTTTACCATCAAGCTATTGGCCCTTGTTGTGTATAACAAGGAAAGATAGTCTACTTGTGTTGAAAGGAAAACTAAAAGGAAAGGGAAAGCTTCAAACTTCAAGGAAGTAGCTTTACCCTTCCTTTTCACTTCTTGGAGGAAGGCAAGTTTTCCTCCACAAATTCTTTTTTCCTCAAGGAGGTAGCTTCAAAGTGAAGAAAAGCCTTCACAAAAACGACGAATTTTTGTGAAGAATCATCAAAGGTGTTCTTACAAGGAACGACAAGTGAAGCGCTCAACTTCCCGCAAGGCAAGTTCGCATGCAACAAATCGCGGAGCATACAAAACAAAAGACTTCAACTCAAGGTACAAGTTGTCGTTTCTTTTTCTCTCTTTGCATTAGTGTGTGTTTACCATGGCGAGTGAGGATATCGCACCTACACACACGTTTGATTTTGAGCACGTAGATCAAAATCAGAGCACCATGGGTGCTGCTGACACTAATATGCATGATGATGATGATCTAGGAGATCATGGGCTTGTAGATATGGCTTCTTTCAAGACTTTGGAACATCGCGAAAGCGTACTTGAAAGAAACCTCTCTGCACTCAATGCAAATGTTACCAATCTTACAGAGTTACTTGTGAAATTTATGAATTCACAGACAACTCAAGGAGCCACAAGTGGCACGGTTCAAGGGAACCAAGCTCGCACGACTCAAGGAGTCCAAGAGACAAGTGCTGCAGAAGATGCAAAAGGTAGCAATGCATTACTTAAGAATATCACCATTCCCGAGTTTCACGAGGAAGAGCGTGATCGCAACAAGGATGCGGTCAATACGTTCTTACACAAATGGAGTGATATTCATAGATTGAGACACACCCCGGATATAAAGATGGTTGTGGAAACAAGTCTATCTCTTAAAGGCAAGGCCTATAAGTGGTGGATGGCATTTCCAATAGATGCTCGTCCTCCGTCTTGGGTTGCATTTCAAGCTTCTTTCTCCAAAGAGTTTTTGGACTCCAATGAAGTAGATAAGAATTGGTTAGCATGGGATGCATGCCGCATGTCTGGCCTCTCTCTCACACAGTACCTTTTAAAGTATTGGGAAATCATATTAAAACTAGAAGGTCTAGATGAATTCCAAAAGATACGGGGTTTTAATAGGGGTCTTGACAAAGACTATCGTCTTCATGTTAAGACCCAACATCCAAAAACTTTGGAAGAATCCATTAGTCATGCACAAAGATATGATGATGACCGAGAGAGGAAAGGAAATGTTCCCTACTCTAAGAATACTTTTGCTAAGAGAAATATGGCTAAGAGCCAATGGCGAGATAGATCTCCCACACGTTCCAAGAGGAATAAGAGACAATCTACCTCTCCACGCCCACAAGAGGCTAAGAAGCCTAAGCAATCATGAGATACTCCGCGTGGGTCTCTTAGCACTGTTGATTTTGAACGTGCAAAGAAACACAATTTGTGTTTTAGATGTCTTTCAGACCAACATAACAAGAAAGATTGTCCTCTTTTGCAAGGCAAAGAAAAGACCATGCACATGGTGCAACGCCTCACATTAGATTCATCTCCTAAATATTGTGATGTAGAGGTTCTTCATATGGAAGAAAAGCACAAGTTTTGTGTGCCTGCTTCAATGTGGCAGCCCACCTTTGGCCCCCATGATTTGATTCGCATGCATGGCACTATTAACGGACAACGTGTTCGTATTTTAGTGGATGATGGTGCAACTCATAACTTCTTGAACTATAAGCTAATCAAGGAATTCAAGCTTACACAGACTCCCTGCTCTCACAAGTATGTGGTGGAGCACATGTCTGGGAATGATAAAGAAGTATGGGACACGGTAGTTCAAGGGGTTGAGCTTATTGTTCAAGATCATACGATGACCCTTGAATTCCAAGTTATGAAAAACCGTGCTAACGTAGTTTTAGGACGGTAGTGGCTGCATGGTTTAGGAAACACATTGCACACTAGTTATGAACACAACTCCTTATCCTTTATGGCCAATGGTAAACATGTGATTTTGCTTGGTGAGAAAAATATACCATCTGCACCTCTTATATGTACAGCCAAGCTTTCTATTTTACAGAAAGAAAATTTAATAGATGAAGTCTTTTTGTGTTACTGCTTGTCTCCAAGTCTTGTGAATTCTCAAGAGCAAAGTGCGATGAATTCTAGTAATGGTATACAAAGTGCAACGAATTCTAGTAATGGTATGCAAAGTGCAATGAATTCTACTGATAAAAAAAGTGTTAACAAATCTAACGAGCAAAGTGCTCTCAATTTTAATTCTATAGAGCAACGTGCAACTGTTGTAAAACAAACATTACAGGAGTTACAAGATTCTCCATCCCAGCATAACTCTAGTTTACTTTCTCCTTTTGCACGGAAAAATCTGACTCACTTACTCACGGAGTATAGTGATGTGTTCCCAAGTGATTTACCACCGGGTTTACCCCCTACACGTGATGTGCAGCATGACATAGATGTCTTGCCAGGCACTAAACCGGTGAGTAAACCACCTTATCGTATGAGTGCTAAAGAAGCCAAGGAGGTTGAGAGTTAGTTGGATGACTACCTCGCTCGTGGTTTCATTAGACCTAGCACTTCACCTTGGGCATCACCAATTCTATTGGTAAAAAAGAAAGATGATACTATGCACATGTGCGTAGATTATCGCAAATTAAATGCGATAACCATCAAGAACAAGTATCCTCTGCCTCGAGTGGATGAGTTATTTGATCAACTCCACGGGGCAAGATAGTACACAAAGATAGATATTCGTTCAGGATACCACCAGGTACGTATCCTACTGCAAGATATCTCCAAAAATGCCTTTAGAACACGGTTCGGGCATTTTGAATTTTTGGTTATGCCTTTTGGTCTAACCAATGCTCGAGCTACATTTATGACACTCATGGATAGTGTCTTACGTCCCTATCTTGGAAAATTTGTTGTGGTTTTTCTTGATGGTATTCTCATTTACAATAAGACTGAAGATGGACACATAGAACACTTACGATTAGTGTTTGAACAGCTACGAGCTCACGCACTGTATATTAAGCAAAGAAAGTGCGATTTCTTTAAAACAGAGATACATTACCTCGTTCATGTGATCTCTTATTCTGGCATCAAGATGGACACTGACAAGGTCGCTGCCATTCTTCGATGGCCACATCCCAACACGGTTGAGGAGCTTCAAATATTTTTAGGCATGGCTGGATTTTATCGGTAGTATATCCGTGACTATGCCAAAATCACTGTCCCTATGACGGATCAACTTAAAGCAAAAGGTAAGACCTTTTCTTGGGAAGAAGCCCAAAAACGCAGTTTCAAACAGCTCAAGGTGTCTATGGACACTGCTCCCATCCTGGCAATCGTCGACCCACTTAAGCCGTTTGTGGTATAGACTGATGCTAGTAATAAAGCCATTGGTGCGGTACTTCTCCAGGAGGGAAGACCTATAGCCTTTGAAAGTAAAAAGTTAGATAGAGATCAACAAAATTATTCTATCTATGAGAGAGAGCTCTATGCCATAATTCACGCTTTACGAAAGTGGCGACACTATTTATATGGTGCGGAGTTTGAAGTAGTTTTTGACATGAGACTATCAAATGGTTTACTACTCAAACAGACTTGAAGGGCCGTAAAGCTAGATGGGAAGAAATCCTTTAAGATTATGATTGTAAGCTATGATATCACAAGGGGCGATATAATGTAGTAGCGGATGCACTAAGTCGGATACCTCATATTAATTCACTTGCTTTCACAGAACTAAAGAGTGGATTTTTGGAGTCATTACGTGGCAAGTGTGCACAAGATCACTCATATGCTAAAGTGTGGAGTGCAGTTTTAAAAAGGGATCCCTCACACTCACATGTCTCTGAACAGCCAGATCAACATCTCTGCACGCGCAGATAGAAACTCCAAGACACAGAGCTCCACCCCTACTCAGGAAGAGCTTAAGTGATGGAAGAATTTTCCCATCGATGATGGCTACTTACTCCACAAAGGTAGAGTATGTGTGCCAAAGGACTCAGATGATAGTCCAAGTGCTGGTCATCCAGGTATCCGTAAGACGTATGCCTTAGTTCGACGGCAATTTTATTGGCCGGGCTTACATCATGATGTTCAAAAGTACGTACTAAACTGCCAATAGTGCCAAGTTAATAAGGCAGAGCGCCTCAAGGTAGGTGGCATTTTATATCATTTAGAGATTCCACAAGGTAAGTGGAAGAGTATCTCTATGGATTTTGTAGTAGGACTACCTACTACAAATCGTGGCCATGATTCCATTTGGGTAATAGTAGACCCACTCACAAAGATGGGTTGATTCATTCCCACAAGACTACGGTTAAAACACCGGAATTAGCACGGCTATTTTTAGAGCATATATATAGACTCTATGGTCTTCCAGCTAGTATCAGTTGTGACAGAGATCGAAATTTCAATAATCACTCTGGAGAGCACTATTCCAAAATTTGGAAACTACTTAATCTAAGTACGACTGATAATCCAGAAACGAATGGTCAAACAGAAAGAGTTAATCAAGTTCTAGAGGATATGCTACGAGCATACGTTAGCAAGAAGCAAACCAATTGGGAAGACTACTTACCTATATTGGAATTTGCTTATAATAGTTCAAAGCATGTGACTACATGGTTTAGTCCATTTATGCTTTTGTATGGATTTCAACCTAGATCACCCATTACGGTGGGGTTGGCTAAGGAGAAGATACAACAAGCGAAGGATTTTCTCCAAGACCATTTTGACATGCTTCGAATTGCTTGACAGAATGTTAAGCAAGATCAAGATCGATATAAGAAGTACACAGATGAGCATCGACGTCTTGCTACTTTAGAAGAAGGAGACAAGGTTTTCCTCAAAGTTTCGGAGCATTTAGAAAGTCTGAAGACAGAAAAAGTTGCTAAACTTTCACCACTCTATTGTGGACCGTTTACCATTCTCGAACGTATAGGTCGAGTGGCCTATAAGTTAGCTCTTCCAGAGCACTCACGAGTTCATCTTGTTTTCCATGTTAGCCGTTTACGAAAACAGCTAGGACATAATGATAATGTCATTGACACTAGTGTGCTGGTTGACCTTATCGAACCACCAAGCATTCCTCATGAGCCCAAAAAGATTTTGGATTATCATGAGCTTCGCACCAGACATCATGTCAGACGTCAGGTGTTGGTAAAATGGCTAGATAGACCTGAATAAGGTTCTACATAAGAGAATGTCTCCACACTTAAGAAACGTTTTCCTACATTTGTTTTCGATGACGAAAACGATTCTTCAAGGGGGGGGGGGGTAATGTAAGGACATGGGTCCTATGGGCAAGGCCACCGACACGGCCAGACAGTGTGTAAGCTAGGGGGAGGCTATAAGATAGCACGACTGGGTGGAGACTAGCACACGCATTACCACCACCCTTTCATTGAACTACTAGATTTGATAGCTTAGTGACATTCTCATTCAAACCTACATTGTTTTTTCCAAACCAACATGCTGCTTTCATTTCTCTGCATATCAAGAAATTATATGATGTCATCCGTGCTAGTTGCCGCTGGCTACATTACAATAGCATGCCTAATAGGCAGGGGTTCTCAAAATCAAAAGCATGATGCATGTGTAAGTTTGAATCCATGGTGTACTGCTATGTCAATAAGAAAAAAATGAATACCTTCGATAAGAAACTGTTATGCAAAGATTTTTTCAAATTCTTGATGAGCAACCACAAATTTGAGAGGTATTCAAAGTGGTTTGCCAAAGGCAACTCAAGACCGATGTCAATGCCAGCTGCAATCCTCCAAATGATCTTGTTGGAGAGCAATTGAGGTTATTCGATAGCCTTGAAGTGTTGATAGTATTAATGCAAAAAAATGACGAGAACAAAGCCTTGTCATATTCACTTAAAAGTCAAGAATTGTTATTGACAACTTTCCAAAAGCTTCTATATATTCTATGAATTAAAGCATTGCAAAGGAGTATTTTACAAATTAACTATGTGTGGAAATTGCCTTGATAAAGTCTAATAAAAGTCTTTCTTTTCTTGAGGGGCATGCCATGCTTCAGGGGCTAGCAAGGCTTTGTAGAGGGGGAACATTGCACTCAGTCAATTTTAAGGCCAATTTGCAAAACTTGTTGGCCCTTGGTATGAAACCAAAGGCTTCCAAGCTCCAAAAATGGGGCAAAGAAGGGTGGAGAGACATTGAGAGAGAGCTACAGGGCCACAAAGTCCTCCTCCTCCCATGTTACAAAAATGAATATATGCAATCTGAGGCCTTCATACATATATATATCTGTATATATATATATATATATATATATATATATATATATATATATATATATATATATATATATATATATATATATATATATATATATATATATATATATATATATAGAGAGAGAGAGAGAGAGAGAGAGATTTGGTGTAGATAAAAAATCTCATGTGTGTGTGTGTGTGTGCTGGGTGGGAACATGCCAACCTTGAAGTTGTGTTTTCTTCCCTCTTGCTCCATACTTTACATGCCCCTAGTGTGCCAATGTCAAAACTCCCAAAATAAGATTGTTAATTGAAGCTTTTATACCCGAGACAATCACTTTTTAAAGTGTATATCATATCATGGGTTAATAGAAGAGGATTATTAATTATCCAAAATGTATAGTTTTATGTATATGTTAGAGGGGGTGAGGGTTTTCTAAATTAGGAGAAATATGGACTTTGCATGGGCCTTGTAAGGAATCCTAATTATTAAGGATTAAAGCTAACGTTGTGTAGGGTTAAGGGAACAAAGGCATTCAAGAAGCTAGTTTTGATAGGCTTTTCTAGCCTTTTTTTAGACACATGTAGGATGTGGACCTAGGAGGTCACTTTCTCTCTCTATCTTTTTGAAAGTGAAGGGAGTAAAGGGGTGTGGCCACATCTGCAAAAATGTGGGTCACTAAAAGCCAAAATTTGACTTTTTTTTTCAAAAAAAATTTTAAACTTATTTTTGACTTATAACTCCCCCCAACATATATACATATCAAAAAATTCAGTTTTTGATATATTTTAAAACCTAAAAGCACTAAAAGTCCACTTTTTCAAAACAAAATACCCCCCCCCCCCCCCCCCCCTCCCCAAAGAAAAAAAAAACTTTGTTCTCTTCTCCTCCTCCCTCCTCTCTCCCTCTCCCCCCCCTGCCCCCTTCTCTCCTCCCATCTTCCTCCCTCTCCCTCCGCCGTCTCTTTTCATCCTTTGCTTCCTCACGCAACAGCTGCCATGGTGCTCACGGACATCACAAATCATGTACCTCCACCACCATGTACTCCACACATCAAAAGCGTATATATTCGCTTGTCCACGACATTTTGCATCAAAGGCCGCATGTGAGGGTGAGCAAAGGGCATCCCAGGAACGTTGTACCATCGGTGAGACGAATGATGATGATTCTTCAATATCTTGGGAGGGGAGAAGAAGGCTTGTTAGGCTATTGCAATCAGTTGTCTATGGGTGCAGGTGCTTCTTTGCATTCATGGATGCACAAATATTAAGCTCTTCATCTCAAAATAGTGGCATTACAAGAAAGTATTGCCTCTTCAGAGAGGGAGTTTGAAACTCCCCAACAACAATTGTAGAAAAAAGATGTCCACATTATGAAGCTTGCCAATACCATCACATATTTGAAAGACACACTCCGTGGTACAAGGGAAAAAAATACTTCTTAGTTTTGGTTGTGTTCTTCTTATCATAGATTTTGAAGTCTAAGGTGTTGCATCTACTTGTTTTGTAGTGCTTGGTACAAAGGTTTCTTTTGTGCTGAAACTCGATGAGTGTTAAATAGTGAAAGGTCAAAGGTTAGAGAGGTCAAGTGTTACCACTTTTCCTCTTAAACAACCTTCTTTGTTACATCTTACAGGTAGGTGCTTCAAATCCATGCTTATTAGAGGTGGGTAATCTCATCCTAATATATATTTTAGGATTGTTTATTCCCAGTTGGATGTTAATACTTACAAATTTATACGGCATATACTTAACAAGTATCTTTATTATATAGCTTGCAAATGTTGAATTCATACATGTTTTTGTTTGACGAACATGTATCTAACTTGTCATGGTACAAGGTGACCTCTTACTATGCTACTTGAGTGGTGTTGTTTGCAACTATGGCTTGAGGAACTCACATAACATGAATCTTTTACGGTGGCACAAAGCTCTCCTCAAGCAATGTGGCTCCCACTACACCAAGAATCATTATGATAACATGGAGAGATCCCTAGTAGGACAATACAATAGCTTTCCATTAGCAATACGCCCTTTCCTAACATGAGGGCACCCCCACCAAAGATAATTTTATGTGATAGGCCACCCCATGAGCATACCATGTCATATAATGGATGCAAGAACTATGACCGCACTACCCGTTGGAAGTTGTTCATGACTATATGTTTATCAAAGTTAATGAGAAGAAATTTGGACTTTTTTGTTTGTTGATGTGTAAGAGCACTCTAGGTCTACCATACCTTAGATTGTTTGATAAGTTAAATAAAATTTGTATTCATTTAAAGTGTAAATTATTTTTGTTTGGTAAGATTGTACATGAGAAGACATGATAAAGTACAAGAGATCTTTATGGAATAAGCCTTGGTGAGATTCCTACCATGCACTTGTGACACCATATCTCTCCTTGAACCCTTTGATTTCTATCTTTGTGGGGAGTCCAAGGGAGGCCCATTTTCAAATTTGTAGCAATAACTTTCTTTTGAAGGAAATTTTGGTTGTTTGAAAGTTTGTACAGAGTCTATGAGTTCATTCTGATTGTTTTCATTTAGTTTCAAATTTTGACCGAGGGCACTCCTTGGAAGCCACTTTTGAAGGTGTTAGGGTGAGATTTGGGGAAAGTTTTGTATGTAGGAAATATAATCCTTAACACAATGAAAAACATTGGTTCCTTGAGTATTTTCAGGTTCCATGGCTTTAATGCTAGTTGGAGCCCGTAGATTAAGAAAAAAAGTAAGAAATGTCTGTTTAACATCATTTTTTTAGAAATTGCCAACTTGCACGTTGATTTTTGGAGAATCTGAGCAAGATATGACTTTTTTGCATTACATGATGGTCAAAGAGTGCGATGAGATGAACAAATTCATGTAAGACAAGCTCTGACAGATTCAGAGCTGATTGGGAGCTACAAGCTGCTGAAAACTAAAAGTTCAACACTTGAATCATTGGCAAATAGGTAAAAATGTGCCCGTGTTTTCCATTTTAAGGCCCTAGGGACCCTCAACAAGAGGGGCCACAAGGGCGCACAAAATGGACAAACAGGGATCCCTGTTTGGCCATTTTGCGCGCCCTTGTGGCCCCTCTTGTTGAGGGTCCATGGGGCCTTAAAATAGTAAGCACATCCTTTTTTAAATGCATGGCCATGATATCTAGATGTACTCAAAGCAAGACCCCTACTCCCCCCCTTGCTATGTGTTCAAAGGCGGGTCAAAGGCCCCACAAATTCTATGCACTTAACATTAATAACTAAAAATCGACCAAACAAGGTGCCAGTTTTTACTTCCTTGTGTCCACCCCCTGTTCTTGGGAATGTTTTGGTAAAGTCATGGCCAAACAACCAAAATAGGTTTGTATTTGTCATTTTAAAGCCTCGAGGACCCTCAACAAGAGGGGCTACGGGCGTGCAAACTGGCTAAACAGGGATCAAATCATCATCAACTCATTATTAGTAAATCAAATAGACAACACATTATTAACCATTAAGCCAGTTGGTCCCTATTTGGCCATTTTGCACACCCGTGGCGCCTCTTGTTGAGAGTCCCCAGGGCTTTAAAATGACAAATACAAACCTATTTTAGTTGTTTGGCCCCCCCCCCCCCCCCCCCCCCCCCCCCCCCTGCTCTATGTTCAAAGGCCTTTAGCATTCACTATGTATAATTTTCCTATATCACGTGCGTTCACCAAAATGGATTAATTGTACCCCTTGGAGGCCTTATGTACACATGTTTTTGTAACTTTACAAGAATATAAAATCCCTTCTATTGAACACATGTGCTATGTTACATATACTTTAGTGAACTCCTCGAGTCAAAGGCGTCACAAATCCTATGCACTAAACATTCAGCACTAGAAATCGACCAAACAAGGAGGCATTTTTTACTTCCTTGTGTCCAATCATGTTCTTGGGAATGTTTTGGTAAAGCCATTTATTTGGTATATGAAACCACATGTGACCCCTATTGCTATAGTATCCAACCAAAGGTTTCTTGATTAGTAGTTTACATAGGCTCAAGTAGTACATATCTTCTATGTTAACAATGCATGTATCTATAATTTATGTTTACACTTTCTCTATCCAAATGTGACAGACTCAAAATCAAATCCAGAATTTAATAGTTAAGTTCACAAGGTAATAGCTATTGGTATCATCTTTAGCAATACCAAAGAAATAGCTACCAATAGCTAGTGAATAGGGATGTTTAAGAAGATTTGATACCAAAAACTTTTCAACACTACTCAAAAAAGTGGAAACACAAAGGCTTTAAAATATACGTATGCTAAAACACGAATCAATAATAAGTTAATTGTTCACCTATCAATCACCGCTATACATCAACACCTTCATTTCAAGTTGTTCTTTCTCTAAGTCAAGCTTGACATAGGCATAGTATGGAAATAGTAACATGTTGGAAAGCAATAATTTAGCTTTCTCAACTTGTGAAACATTGCTAATGATATATATTCAATATCCCTAAATGAGGACATCTTGACAAAGGTTATGATTCACTTTAATAAGAATAACCACTAATGATTAAACTAAAATCAAAATATTGCTTGAATCTCTTCAATATAGTGGAGTGATTAAGACTTGAGACTTGAGACATCTTATAGGAAAATCAAAATATCCATAAAGGTCAACAATGTTTCTCAAATCTATATGAAACTCCAGTAATTTAAATTAAATGCTCTCACTCAATGCGACACCATTTAACAAAAAAACATATTTATATTGCACCAAAATGAGTATAAATGCAAAAGCATTTATAGAGGAATCCAAACTCATCTAGAGATTCATGTGCACTTGAGTATTTGTGTGTCTATGACACTAAGGAAGATAGTAGTACTTTATGGATGGCTTTTCTAAGAGCTCCTAGAGAGTACCTATTGGTTCAAGATGCTACACAAATTCTACTATTCTTATCAAAATCTTTTAACATGGTAGTGAAAGGTTCCTCACAGACAAAAAATAGAGTGATTTTCATCTCTGCACATGGTTGCTTGCTCATGTCCTCTCAAGACAAGTTGACTCTGTAAGTAAACAACAGATTTTGTGAGCTCAAAGTTATAAAGTATGAAATTATACCATTCTAAGAATCTAGTGACAACTCTACAAAGAAGAAACTAGAAGGAGAATATTTGATGACTCTCCATAGATAACACAACTCACTTGCATTGTCAGACTCAATCACATGCTACACAACTATAGATGGTGCACCAACGCCATAAAAAAAATAGCACACCCCAATGTTATGAGGTGTGAAGCCTGAACATTGAAAGCCATAAAGAGGTTAATTCTCTCCAGCACGATAAACTTAAAGATGGAGATGATGTTAAGATCTGAATAAAAGCTACAAGGGTAGTTTTCTTATCAGTCTATCTTTATGTTGGAGGTGAACCCTTGCAATGCCCACACACTATTCACACCTCCTGTTGTTGTGGTATGCAAGTCATGTGAGCTCATACTTTGCCACCTTCAAGAGTAGAGGTTTCCATGTAGTGTGAGTGAATGAAAGTAGAAGGAGTAGAATATTGTTTCATGCTGAAATGGAGGTGAGAGAAGGCAGAGGAGCTAGCTTGGTGTGAAACTATGTGGTGGGGGCAAGGGGAAGAGATGGGGGAGGAGCTTGCTTGGTGCTATAATGGAGGTGAAAGATGCTAGTGGTTTTATTAACAATCAGTCTAAAACAGGCTATATGATCTCAAAAGTTCCTTGCCCTGCAATTATTGCTCAAGCTAGACGCAAAGTAATTGAAGAGGGTCAAATTTTCAGGCTGCAAGGAATCCTAATGGGCATGGAGAGGATACACAAAAAATTTCCATAAATGGCCTCAATAACTGTTGTATGCATAAATCAATATGTGCGTTGGGTGTGTTAAACCTAGAATGTATGTTAGTAAAGCTAACAGGTAAATGGATAGTCAGGCTGTCTCCAATATTGATTTTTGGGGCTTGCCTTCTAAAAAGGGATGTAAATAGATTCTACCATCATGATTATAAGGCCCAAATCAATCTTAGCCTTTGGGATTTGATCACATATGTGTGGAAGATCAAGCCAATTGGAAGCCAACTGATAGTGTTCTTGTGAAGTTCCTGGTTTGAAATAAAAAAGGGGATCAATTCCACATGCTAATATGTTATCTACTCACTTTCTTTTGCGGGATTTAATTTGGACAAGTTGGATAACAAAGTTAACTAGAAGACCTCTCTCCTTTAAGGCTCACAAATGCTTTAAAGCAAGTCTTAGAAGTTGGAATGATTTGCAAGCAAATGGGGCTTGGTTGACCTCCACCCAAATCACTAACTCCTATAACCTAACTATTAGTTGTATTTGTGAGCTTGTGTGCATGATTGAATAAGTAAAGACTTTATTGATGGAGGGTGGGATCTCACACTGCAAACAACTCTCTGTCTCCAGGAATGTGCATGGAAAGCCTACAATAGTTACAACAAGTTGCCCAACTTTGATGGAGACCTGAGGATCAGGTTGAATAGGAAATGTGAGCTTAACTAGAGCCCAAAGCAATGGATATACAAGTTCAAATGTGTATGGAGTTTTGCCATACATATCAAACACATCGTTTTAGCATGGCTTATCCTTCATCAGGGTATATGGAGAGGAGAAAGAGCTCTCCAGGCCAAGATACGTGATGGAAAATGTAGAAGGTGCAATGATAAAGACTTGAAGCACATATTTTTGGGTTGTCAACACAATGCTGAGGAATTATATTTATCCTCCTCGACGATTTACAGTCAAGGAGATCGTGATAGGTGAATGCATAAGGATGTACATCCCTCTATGGAATATGTGGAGACTCACTTACCCATGATCCTGTTGGACTCAAAGAATTGAATCCATCTTCCATCACAATTTTGGTGATAACTTAACCTCTCTCATGTTGGAGTTCAAGAAACTATCTTCTTCTGACCTAAGACACATGAGTGATATTGTACCTCCTTTGTCTCTATATGATCTATAAAAATGCCATAGATGGAAATGTTGGAAGGCCATTATGTTGAAGTATTACTCCAAGGAGATGCTATCTATGGCCTCTCTATGGCTTTTCCTCAATTCCTGCTTTGACAGTTCTTCTCACATCATACAAAAAACCATATGAGACATCCTCAGCTTTACCAATATAAGATTTATTTCTACTCATCCAAGTGTGTCATAAATATGAACCCCTTATTTGATTCCATAAGCATATATCCATTCTTGAACAGGTTCCTCACAAAATTTCCTCCCAGGTGAAGGGTTTGGGGTGGAGAGGAGCAACTCCAACATGTAGAATTTGTAGCAACTTCTTGTTTTTGGGACAAGTGAAGAAGACATGGATGGGAGTTTCTTCCCCTTCATGCATCTTTGGCATTGATCTCTGCTCCTTCTAACAATATTTGCCATGGACCCTGTCATAACCCATTATGTATGATGAGCCAGAGAGTAAGGCTATGCTTGATTGGTGAAGGAAACGCCCACAAGTGTTTAAATCTATAGCTCCACTGTTTTTTGCTCCAGTTGACCTTCCATCTTCCATTGAGCCTCACTTGTAGATCTCTTCCAACTTCCTTCTTCTGCATAAAGCTAGAGAATAAAACAGAAGCAGTACCATGGACAGATTCATTCTTATGATTGATAATTGGATTAACATCAAATGTAGCTGCAAGAAATTTTTGGAGTAATCCTTCAACCCAATGTGATGTGATAGCTAGAACATTAAAATGGCCTTGAACAGAATCATCATTCATCCATTTCTTGCTTTTGAAGAGGTCCTTCAAGCATCATCTAATGCCCTTTCTAAAGCAAAAGTGGGCTCTTCTAGATGGGGAGATCTTCAACCTGTGAGCTAGAGCCCCAGCCCAAATAGAATCCAACATCATGAAGTTATAGTCATATAGTATGTCAAGAGGGAGCATTTTGTATATTCTTAAAATTTCCCAAGATTCCCAGAACTTGCACACTAGAGGAGAACCCTTGTACTTGAGCTTATGGTGACAGAGGACCACTTCTCTTAAAGAGAGACCATACCAAGCTTTGTACTGCCGTAGGAAAAATTTGTCCACATTTGGGTGTATGAGGTGAGACCAATAATCCTTGCAGAGAATGGATCTAAGAAGCCATTTGGTTGATAATTTTTTTGCCATATGCTCCAAGTTAAGAATACCAAGACCACCACCCTCTTTTGGAAGACAAGAGATATCCCACTTAAATTTGGGGATCTTGGAGATTTCAGCATTGCTTCCCCATAAAAATCATATAGAGATCTGGTGAATTTTGCACATCTGAGCTTTTTTAAGGGTCGGCTCTACTCTTGTTAACCTTTTCTCTCATTAATTTAACTCCATCTTCAGAATTTCTCCCTCTCTAACTAAGTCACAAAAAAAAAAATCGACTTTCTTTTTTTAAAGGGGAAATTACCAAAATACCTCTCTAATTTGAGGAAATTCCCAAAATACCCCTCAAATTTCAAAAATTCTCAAAATGGCCCCGATATTTTGTCATAAATTCCCAAAATGCCCTTCAAATTTTCCGAAATTCCCAAAATACCCCTAGTTGTGAGACTAAATTTCTCGAAAAATAATTTTTTTTGTAGGTCTTCACAAGAAGAGTGATTGTCTATCGTACAAGATGCTAAAACTACAATTTGAGTTGGTTACGTAGGCTTTTGGAGATGAATTGCTTCATTATTTTTAGACATAATTGCCTTTTTTGCGATGGTAACTGGTGACAAATTACATGCTGAGCACTCAAAAACGGATCTCAATTGTCAAAAACGAATGAAGATTAGAAAATCTCGAACATTCCAACCAAAATAGATACAAGGGTATTTTGGGAATTTCCTCAAATTAGAGGGGTATTTTGGTAATTTTCCCTTTTTTAAAAGAAACTATTCATGGTTGAACGTGCGGGGAAAGCTGCCGCTTTTTGGAACGGCTTTGCAGGCGGCCTCTTGTTGGAGAGAAAGAGAAAGAGAGACTGAGAGAGGAACTCGGGAGCGAGGGAGGCTCAGGGAGCGTGTGTGTGGGTGCCACTGGGGGGCTACTACTGTTGGTAGTTGCCTCATAATATAGTGTTAGGCCCAGCAACCTCCTCCAATTGGGCGTTGCCACTGCAGTTTGGACATTTGCAGGCAGCTGCGCGACGTGCCCGTTTTCATCAAAATCCAAGAGAGAGAGAGAGAGAGACGCTTGGAAAATACACGATTTTCCTCCTGTTCAAAATCCGAGTCAAGCCAAGACGAGAAAACCGCTCTCGCTCTCTCTCTCTCTCTCTAGGTGGTGACCTCATATATATAGAAGCAGCTCTGCTGTGCTGGATGCCAAGCCAAAATATATTCGAAAAGAAAAGTGGGCTGGCGCTGGCTGTTGTTTGTGGGCCGTGCATGGGGCGATATATACAAGTAGATATATCGTTGCTCGCTCTTTGGACTGAAGCTTCTCTTTTGTGGGGACTGGGGAGTGTCCCCCCCCCCCAAAAAAAAAAAAAAAAAAGTTTTCAAGAATGATTGCGCAAGCTTGAAAGAGGAGTTCGTGAGAATCTTGGGATGGAGTACCTCTGCCGCTACACTCTAAAAGAGACACTCTGCAGCACACACATGTCACACAAGGTCTCCCAAGAAATGCACACGCACTCTCTCTCCCTGTCTCTCACACACACACAACTTACAAGTGACACAAGGGGGACCTCAGGGCCCCTTCAAGACGTGAAGTTTAAAAGGGCCTATAGCCCAATAATTAGTATGCTGCTATGTATTTGTTTTGTACACTAGTGGGATCTCATTCATCATGCTCCATCCAACTCCTCAACCAAAGCAAGCAATCCATCATTTCATACCCTTTTACTTCAGCCAAAAGTAGTGGATTTTGTGCAAATTCAAGAGTTAGGCGAAAATGTGTCTCAGCTTCCAGTTGTGCTGCTTAGAAAACAATTGTCTATGGTTAGAAAAATTCTTTTCTTTGAACACTTTCTCACGACTCACCTTTGGTGTTAGCCACAAGCAATGGATTATGGGCCAATGCGTGTTGGCACCAATGCCCATCTTTGAGGTTTCTACCCTAGCGACAATACTGAAGAGGTGTCAAGTTTTTGCTCCTTTTGGAAGTTGCCTTACTATTCACACTACCTCCATTTTTTTCGCAACTTCCTAGAGAGGTTGACTAGTAGGAATAGACTCTACTCTTTTTCCTACACTGGTAAACACGCATTCGTCTATGACTTGTACTGCACAACACATTATGGATAACCATGAAATCTAAGAGACTAAGATTAGTTATTGTACTATGCCCCAAGTGTAAAGGGGGTGACAAAGCTATTCAGTCATTTATTCTTCAATCGTGTAGCCAACAAGAAGGATCTTGGCATAATTTATCAAGCAGGCTGCCACCTACACCGCTTGCCTTTTGCTTGGAAGGAGATTCTATATGGGCAAATGCAATGGGTTGATACCTCATTTTTGCTTGCCTTAAGCTGTTTATTATGTATGGTCATTTTTTTAAAGGAAAACTAAATTGAATATAAAAAAGGAAAAGGTTATAACATGGGCCTCAAAGGAAGGGAGAGAGGCACTCCCATAGAAGATTACAAAGACAGGCATTCCTCTTTCATGAGTAGTCTTTCTTTGGAGTAAAAGCTCAAAAGCTTAGGAGACAATTTTTGCCAGGCAGTAGATCTTTGAACCGCATATAGAGGAAGATCAAAGACTTTGCTCATAGAGATAGGACAACGAATAGCAAGCCTCTTGAGCTCAAAATGAAACAAATGGGTATTTGACATAAAATTGCCTCTAAAAACGGCCTCATTCATTTGGGACCAATAGTGCCATATAAAACAATTTCTCCACATATTCCATAGTGCAACATCTAGGTCTTTAATTTCTCCTAGGAGGATTTCCTTGACATTGAATTTCATGAGGGGTGTAGGGAAGCACAGCATTGATGAAGACATAGACACCTCAGGTATGAGTGTTTTACTAGTATAGCACCATTGCCTATTGTTCCATTGGATGTTTCACTTCCTGTTCAACTTGGCCATAAGCCTACATCAAATCCAGGCAAATGGGAGAACTTTGTGTAAGCCTCTTGTACAAATTGAGCAGAAAATTCCATTTGCTCTTCCTAAGATGCAATTTTGAGAAAAAAGTTGGACCCCACAAATAACTACAAAAACATAGCCACCAGGCACATTAAAAGTGCTAGCTATACATATGATGTGGATCCATGAACCATCCATCCCTGTGGATGTCCTACTAGGTTCTTATCCCTACACAGTAGCACTTATGTGCCCTTATGTTGAGCTCGGCTCCTTGTTTTGAGGGTAGGTGTCCAAACCAGGCGCTTTCCACTTAACTCTAAGTTCAAACCAGATGGACCACATTAAAGAAGCAATGGTTTTGCTTGAAGCTTTGATCTTCTTTGGTGATATGATAAGATCCCATTGGGACAGATTTTTCCATGCTTTGTATTCCTACATGTGAAACTAGTTGGTGTCAGAGATAGGACTAGTAGTCAATGGAATTAATGGATCTTAGGATCCATTTAGTAGTCAACTTAGTGGCTAAGTTTTCTATATTGAGGATGCCTAGACCAACTCTAGATTTGCACAAACTGTTGGAATTAGGGTTGCAGAGAAACACACACAGCTTGGAGAAGACGAAGGAAGCTCAAGGCACACAATAGAGAGTGTGTTACTTAGTGTGCAATGGAAAGATAGATGGCCCTAGAGTGATGGGCGTATATACAATGCACGGGGGAAAAAACCTCCTAAAGAGGGAAAAAATGCCCCGGCGGTCCTAGTGTGTTCACACACATCACTACCACATGTATATGGTAACAAATCCCCCCTGGATTGATGCGGTGAACAAGAGCTGGTACATGAGTAAAGGGAAGTTCCATGCCCTGAGGACAAGATCAATCCACAAAGGGGAGTAAGCCCAAAGCTTTGCGGAAAGCTTCAAGCTTCTCACGAGACAATGCCTTTGTGAAAAGATCTGCAAGGTTGTCTTGTGTTGGCACATAAGCCAAGCTGATCTCTCTTGTTGAGAGCCTCTCCCTAACATAGTGGTAATGCACCTCAATGTGCTTTGTGCGAGCATGAAAAACTGGGTTCCTCGCAATTTCCAATGCGCTCTGACTGTCAGTGTAGATAGTGTTAGCAGTGTCCTGTCCAACACCCAAATCAGCCATAAGGCGTCCGAGCCATACACACTCAACTGTAGCTGTGAAGACTGCCCTGTACTCAGCCTCACAACTAGAAGTGGCCACAGTAGGCTGTTTCTTGCTCAACCATGATATACATGAACTGCCAAGCATGAAACAAAAACCACTTGTGGACACTCGCGTGTCAAAACAACCAGCCCAATCTAAGTCCGAAAAAGCATGTAAGTCTTGCGGCAATGATCCCCCCTTGGGATAAAACAAGCCAAGATGTAAAGTGCCACTAAGGTAGCAGAAAATCCTCTTGATAGCCTGGCAATGCTTAGACCCTGGGCTATGCATAAATATGTTGACCTGTGAGACTGCAAATTGAATATTCGGCCTCGTGTTGCATACATAAATGAGGCAACCAATAGCAGTTTGGTAAAGAGTGACATCAGCAGGATCACCAGCATCATGTAGACTCAACTTCAAACCTGTTTCCATGGGAGTGGCAATAGGTTTGCAATCCTCAAGTCCAAACTTACATAGCTATGTTTCTATGTAACTTTTCTGACACAAGGCAATACCACCATCACACTGCTTAAACTGTATACCCAAATAATGATGCAACAGCCCCAAATCTTTCATCTTGAAAGTATCATTCAAATCAGCCTTAAATTCAGCAATATGTCTCTCATTTGGTCCAGTGATCAGCAAATCATCAACATAAAGAACCACAATGAGAAGTACATCACCCTCACACTTTACATACAATGTGTTGTCTGTTGGACCGTTACGAAAGCCTTGTTTGACCAAATGAGTGTCAGCTTTCTCATACCAAGCACGAGGAGATTGCTTCAACCCATACAAAGCCTTGTTACATTTGCACACTTTGTCCTCTTGTCCTTTTATGACAAAACCGCGAGGCTGCGTTACATAAACTTCCTCAAATATGTCACCATTCAAGAAAGCAGTAACAATGTCTGATTGATGTACATCCCAACCAAAATGACCTGCCAATGCACATAGAAAACGCACAGTAGTCATACGACAAGTGGGAGCAAAAGTCTCTTCATAATCTATGTCTTTTTGCTGTGCATAACCCTTTGCAACAAGTCGAGCCTTATGGCGATCGATCTCACAATCCGGCTTGCGTTTCAACTTGTAAACCCACTTCGTACCAATGGCCTTTTTGCCAGGAGGCAAATCACATAAAGTCCATGTGTCATTCTCTATAAGTGCATCATATTTTGATTGCATGGCAGCCATCCAATTTTCTGAATTTTGTGCTTCATTAAAAGTCAGAGGCTCCTCAACATCATGTAAGCTAGACAGAGCCAAAGCATAACAATCTGATGCATAAGATGCATGGCGAGAGCCTGAACGAGTACGACTAGACAAAGGTGCATCCAATTTACTGTCACGCAAAGTGTGCACCAGCCATTTTGGCATACCTCTAGCCTGCTCATTTTCAGCCCTTTCCTCATCAAGTACATCATGTACATCTGCATCAGTAATAGGCTGATCTAAAACATTTTCAGAAACCCCCATAGGCTATACATTTACCTCATTGGAACTTACATTCGTATTTCCACCACTGAAAAGGGGCAACAAAGTGTCATAAATGTCCTGTGAGCTTACATTACTGTCTCTAGTACATGACAGCAAGGGCTGAACAAAATCTTCCACAAACACTACATCCTGTGAAACCAGAATACGTTTTGTTTGCGGATGATACAACCTGTAACCTTTGCTTTCATCACTATAACCAACAAAAATACATTTGATAGCCTTATCATCCAATTTTCTGCGCTGCACTTGTGGCACCAAAGCATATGCCAAACAGCCAAAAACACGCATGTGCTCAATAGAAGGATTTCTATCATGCCATGCTTCATATGGAGTAATAGACTAAAAAGCTTTCGTAGGACACCTGTTAAGTACATAAGTGGCACACATAATGGCCTCAAGCCAAAAAGAATGCGGCAAAGCTTGACTTTTGACCATACATCGTGCCATTTCCGTCAGTGACCTGTTTTTCCTCTCAGCAACACCATTTTGCTGAGGTGTATAAGGCACTGTACATTGGTGTTTTATCCCATGACTAGCCAGAAATGCATTAAATTCATGAGACATATACTCCCCCCCTCGATCAGAACGGAGGGTGCCCATAGTACATTTCGAGACATTTTCAGCCATAGCCAGAAATTGTTTGAAGCACATAAAAACTTTGGACTTCACTTTAAGCTAAAATACCCATGCATGCTTGGAGTAATCATCAATGAAAGTCACGAAGTACAAGTAATTTCCCAAGGACGGAGTTTGCATGGGCCCACAAACATCACTGTGCACAAGCTGCAACCTGCATGTGGCCCGAACTGAACCGTCCTTTGGAAACTTAGAACGCTGCATCTTACCCAAAATATAGCCTTCACAAACATGTTTGACAGGTGCTTCAAGAGGCGGCAAAGAAGCAACCATATCAGATTTTTGCAAACGCAGCAAACTGGCAAAATTCAGATGACCAAAACGTGCATGCCAAAGTTTTTCATATGAAATAGCCCTTGAATCTGCAACAGCATTTGCAAAATTTTGTCCACACTTGTCATACAAAGTGAGCTTATACAGCCCACGACACAAAAGCCCAGATGCAACAATTTCATCATCAAAACTGTGATCATGAACTCTACATCTACCATCCACAAATTTTGACTACAAGTCCAAGTCTAGCTAGTGCGGATACAGACAAGAGATTCTTCTTGATCCCAGGTACATAAAGTGCATCAACAAGTGTGAAGGAACTGCCATTAGCAGCAGTGAGCACAATCTTTCCAACTCCCTGAACTGGATAAGAGGCATTGTTGGCACAAGTGACTGAATTCCCATGAGGGATAGACTTGAGAGAGGTAAACAATTCACGATGTGAGGTAATGTGCTTTGTAGCACCACTGTCGAAATACCACACATGTGAATCTGCAGCAACTGACAAGCATGCATCATGGACAGTAGGATTGTAAGTGCACTCTGCGCTAAAAGCCCATTCTGCATCAACATCAGCATTACAGTCTCCTTTCACAGAAGACTCAACAATGGCTGCATTTGTAGTGGAACCAGCATTTGCAGTGGAACCACCCTCTTTCTTCTTAGCCTCTTTGGCCTTCAACTTAGGACATGACTTGATCAAGTGATCATTGGCTTTACAATAATGGCAATGCATCTTCTTTTTGCCCTTATCACCAGAATTGCCAGATGAAGTGCTGCCAGCAGAAGCATTAGGAACAGAATTTTTGCCACTCGCAACAGAACCATAAGAAGTGGCTGCATTATTGTTACCACCCTTTCTTTGAGAAGCAATAAAAGCCTGTTCAACTGCACGCTGCCTAGTCCTGTTTTTTCTGGAAAGTGACTCTTGCAATAGCAATGTGCATAATGCATCAAACTTGACAACTTTAGGATTTCCTTGGGTCATAAGTCTCCAAGTACTAGCAAAAGTCTGGTAGGAATCTGGTAAGGCATCAAGAACAGTCTGCACAAGGGAACTGTCTGAAATGACTTCACCTGCAGAAATAAGCTACTCATTGATATCCTTGACACTAGCAAGGAAAGTGTCCATATCATCTTCCTCATGCATAATCTTTGACTCCAGCTCTTTACGCAGCAAAGCAATTTTAGCCTCATTGCGGCTCGCATAAAGACCTGCTAAAATATCCCAAGCCTGTTTTGCAGATTTTGCTGAACGGATGTGAGGAACAATGGTGCGCTTCACAGACAACACAATCAATGCATGAGCCTGCACATCCTTAACATCCAAACGAGCTTGTTCTGTCGTAGGCAAAACAACTCTAACAGCTGCAATCCTTGTAGCAAGACCTGCAACATCCTCAACATCGCCTACATCCTCAGAACGAGGACATACATCAATGCCCTGCACAATGTTCCAGACACCCTTTGACACAAGAACATGTTGCATCATATAAGCCCACATAGGGTAGTTGTCCCCATCCAACCTCTCCTCAGCAGCAAACATCTTGAACACATCTGTGTTGTTGTTGTCAGCCATGGTAAATGTTGCACCTGATGTGAAAACTACTCGAAAATAGAAGAAACGGAGCGGGAACAACTTGTGCTATATAGCACAAACCGTAGAAGACTATAAGGCACCTGTTTTGCAGAAAATGACACTGACAGAAATTTTGCACAAAATGACGAAATAGCTTGTGCAGTACTGCCTGTAGAGGAAACGGAGGCCGAAATGAGCCCAAATCATCAAAATTCTGAGCAAACCAAGCTCGTCGAGCTTTCCTAGAATTTTTGTCGACTTGCGAACGCTCGCCAAAGCTCACTGAAATCGGAGAAAGTGAGCAGACGTGTGCTGGAGCAGCTCTCGACTAAGCCCGGGAGGGCGTGACCTGCTCTGATACCAATTGTTGGAATTAGGGTTGCAGAGAAACACACACAGCTTGGAGAAGATGAAGGAAGCTCAAGGCACACAATAGAGAGTGTGTTACTTAGTGTGCAATGGAAATATAGATAGCCCTAGATTGATTGGCGTATATACAATGCACGGGGGAAAAAACCTCCTAAAGAGGGAAAAAATGCCCCGGCGGTCCTAGTGTGTTCACACACATCACTACCACATGTATATGGTAACACAAACAACATACAGACCAAGCTACTTTTTGAATCCTATTCCCAATCTCATTTCTTCCCCACAAAAACCATTAGAAGACTTAAAACTTACTTCATTGTGGTTAATGAAAGAGACACTCGAAAGATTAAAAAGATGAAACCAATCGAAGAAAGCATTTTATGTTGCATTGTAACTCACTTGCCAGTGTTCTTGTAGAAGATCAATGGACATATAGATTCTGTCTAGTCTAGTAGCCATATAGCATTGACCATACTGCATATTACTCCATGTGTATAAACTATTTGTGATATAATTCCACATAGACTTCTCTGAACTTGAAATCACCTTCCCTTTATTAGGCCACCTTCTTGAAATTTTTTCAACCATGTTGAAGTCATATATTATCAAATTAGCAACTTCTTGCCAATAGAAGATTCTCTTTGTACTTGAATTGGGAGCATACAAACTGACTAGAGTGTAATTAAAGGGTCTGCTGAGGGTGAAAGGTACACAATACCTTTTTGAGACTTCTCTATTGAAGTAACCAAATTTCTATACCTGTGAGTGATCCCTATAAAGGCTCTTCCTTTATTTGCATAATGGTTAGTAGAGAACCACTTGTAATTGGCACTAATCCTTTTAAGATTGAAATCAAGGGAGTCTCCATAAGCTTTCAATATTTGCAAGAAAATTTAATCAAGCTAAATTGAATTCATTGAGCTATGGAGGGATCATTTAATCCCTTGCAAATTAAGTGAGCACCCCTAGAGATTGGGATGTCATTTTTTACTTGGTTCAGGGGGTTTGGTGAGGGACACACAAGCTCTATCAGGATTAGAATTCTTCTCTATTTTTCTTTTACTCTTTGAGGATCCCTGTTTGTGGAGGGACTTCCCTCATCCTGTGTCATTAATATGTCCATAGAAGCTTCAACCAATTGTTGCTTGATTAGCTGGTTTTTCTCTTCTAGTTCTTTTTCAAAGGCTTTGTCTCCTTGACTATGAGGGTTGGTAGCTTGTTGAGTGCTTTTAATGATCTCTTCTTTAACATAAGCATGTTATGAATCTAAGGAGATACATCTTGCCTTGTCAATTGGACTATTGGGAGGAGAGCGCACTGGTGCCTACTTAGGACCTGAGTGTTGAGGTGGAATGTCTTTCACCTTCTCTTTTCTTTTTTGCGAGGCCTGAGTGGTATGGGCAGGTATATCAAGTTCTTGGTTTTTATCTTTTTCTTCCAAAATGATATCATAAATAAGAGGGAGAAATACATCCTCTAAAAGAGCCTAAAATGAAGTACCCTTTGGAAGAGAGGATTTGGCCTGTTTGGGATTCTTCATAGGGTTTTTATTATTGGTGGATTATTTCCAATATGATTCTCCTTTGGTGGGCCAAGTCAAGGCAATTCTTAATTACATGTCCTTGTTTCATACAATGAAAAATGCATTTGGTAGGTTTCTATATAGAACTCTTTGAGTGTGCAGCCATCTACCAGAGGAGTCTCTAATAGAATTTTGTAACTGAACTCATATTTAAGGTCTACTTTAGGTAGCAATTGGGAGTCCCACTTGGGATTGATTCCACCTCTAGCTTTCTATCCAAGCACTACCCCTAAGTGATGTCCTATATCTTTCAGTCATTGGGAGCTCATGGATAGGATTCCACTAGGAGGTCAGGGAAGTCCACCCATATGGGGACTCTAGAAGGCTTCTCCCCATTGGTTCAAACCCTTCATACCATTTGAGCATAGAAAGAGTGGTATTGCTTATGATCCACTGTCCTTGACTTATCACTTGAAGATCACCAAAGGGCTTATAAAAAAAGAATGAATGGTTGTTAGGTAAGTACTCCACATGATTGGGCTTGATCTTATGAAATAGCTGCACATGATTAGGCTTGATGTTTTTGAAGCCCCAATGATGATTCATCCAAGGCTTTAAAGCTTTAGATGATGATCAAATCCCATGACACAATCCAATGATCTCCCTCTCCTATAGCAGCTGAGTGAACCAAGCCTGAATTTCATGAACTTCAATGATCATAGCATCGCTATTAGCAAACTGTTCAGAAGAAGATGCAGGAGTAGGCTAGGGGTCTCTGGAGATACCTGGTAGTTAGCATGTGAGGTAGGAAACAAAGGGGTAGCGGGAATCTTCTATAATGTTCTTGTTATGGTCTACACCTTGGTTTTTAGCAGTAGGGGAAGTTGAGGTTAGTTTTTTCCCTATAAGAAATCATAAAGAGAGAAAATAAAATGAAATCCCAAAAATGAATAAAATGTTGGGGTGAATATCTACCTGTTTACCTTGCTTCTAGGATTTTCAAGGAACTCTCATGCTAAATGTCACTTTAAAATCTCCTTTCACTTTCAAGACTGGTATCACCCAAAAATTTTCCTCTTTCCCTCTTTGTATGATAAGAGGGAATCTTTTCTCTACACACTGCACTTCAAAGAGGGAAACTGTAACATTTAATGGCCTAAAATCTTTTTTGTAGCGGAAATTAGCATGAACATAGTGGGCATTTCATTAGAATAGATTCCTAATGAGAATTACAAGAGTGCTTGGGTGGAGAGAGCAACAAAAAGCATAACACCTAGTTAGATAGCATCGACAATACTTTCAAAAGAGAGAGCAATTAAGCTATTGACAACAGTTGAGGACCGGATTTGCATGGAGCCGGTCCCCCCTCCAAAAGGCTTTGTATTATGGTTTCTCCCATCAAGAGAGACATTGTACAATACAATTCTTTGTGTTCCTTCAAGACTAGCTAGTGCAATGAAGATGGAAGCTTCATACACCAAGCAAAACACTTAATCAAACACAACTTGAATTATCCCCGTTCTCAGACCCAAGACCTCACACACCTTCGAAGATGGTGAGAGCTAGCAGGGTATGAGAGTAGATTGAGAGGAAAAAGAAGTATCTTACGAGAAAGAAGTACATCTCCTCACATAATCACTCATATTAGCATAGCTTAGCTTAGTAATTAGCTTGGTAGAGAAGATGAGCATGCATTGAAGCTTGGCTCTTGGTTGGATTTGCATCCACATGCCAAGAGAGTGTTGATGTAGGCTTCTATCTCACAAGCTTGGAGTAGGTGATGAGCTCTCCATTAAAGCTTGGGAGGAGATAGAGTATTTTCCCTTCACACATGGTCAAGTGTGAGAGTGTGTGTGTCAATGCCAAGCAAAAATCAGCCCCCCCTCTCTCTTGGGCGAGCCCTAGCTGCTAAATAAGTCTGGCCTTTGCCTCATTGGACCTCCCCAGGTCAAGCCAATAGGAATTAAGCAGCATAAGTGATAGCCTTTAGACATGTGTCCCCCTTTCCCCTTTTGTGAGAGCTTTAGGTAATTAAATAATTAAACTAAACTCTCATTGGACCCCTTTGCCTCCTGGCCAATAGGAATCAGGCAAGCCATGGGGCTCCTGAATGCTCATTGGACCCCTTGGGAGACTGCCCAATAGTCTTCTAGGAGACTTAATTCTCATTGGTTTCTTTTATTAAATGTTTTTAAATTAATTAAACTAGATTTACTCTAGCTTAATTCTCATTGGTCCACTTCAAGGGTCTTCCAATAGGAATTGGGCACACCTTGTGGGCATCTGGCCTAGGGAGCTGACATGTGTCCCTCATTCCCTTTGTGTAAAGGGAGCCTGTGTGTGTGTGTGTGGCTTTCTCTCTCATCCCCTAGCTTTGGGGCTCGCCCCCTCCCATGTAGGGATGTAGAAAGACTTTTTGGGCACACACTAAGCATCCAATTTTCCCTAGGGTTGACCTTTGGACACAACCTTTGAATTTTGGAACCTTAGCATTTTGGAAGTCTTAATGGGCTGAGCCTTAGGGTCTTTTTGGCCCATTGTTTCACATGGCTCTTTTGCAGATGGCCCCCCCTTTGGATCCCTATTTTCCCTCCTTTGGATCCCTACTGTGGCCGGTCTGCTAACTTAACCAATATTCTAGCTTTTTCTCCCTTGGCACTTCCCCACATTAAATGATCAGTTTAATATGAGAAAATCATTTAGGAGAATTAGATATTGATTATTATGACATTACCTCTCTCTTGAAATCATAGTCGTCCTCGACTATGGTGTAGAGAAGATAAAGCATATGCATGAGTCCTTTTCTTAGCGGGTAGAGGATCCCTATGTTACCCTACGACATCATTCCATAATGGATGACTAGTCCATTTGGCGCTTGAGAGCCTGAGGCTGCCGCAAGCATGTCTGCACATTAGTCCTATCAGTCTTCCATAGTAAAGTGACAAGCTCTACTTGGTGTTTGGGAGACGTCGTCTCCACAAACTTGATCTAAGCATGCATACTACTTCATTTTTGTGCACAAATCAAGAAAAAGAGAGTCTTATAAGACGAAAATTTTTGTTCATTTTTATCATTTTGTACATTTGCTTACTTTTGGGAAACATTGTAAGCATTGACAAGGTTTAGGTTATCCTTTAATTGTATGCCTTGCATCCATCTAGCATCTTCAAAAGAATAATTTTTAAACTTAATAAGATATCGTCGGATAGTCTTACCGCCTCTTAATACCTTGTCTTCATGTCGGAGAATGGACTCGGGCTGCAGCACCTCCTTGTGGTCCTCGATCTCCGGTGGGTCTTCAATAGTTGGTTCTTGAGGTGGCTCTCCTTTGTAAGGCTTTAAGAGGCTCACATGAAAAGCATTGTGTATGAGCCAATGATTGGGCAACTTAAGTTGATAGGCCATCTCATTGATTGGCCTAAGAATCTGGAAGGGACCATAATACCTTTTTGCTAGTTTAGCATAGTACTTCTGGTGGCCCGTAGGATTCTTGCCCGTCGTGTGCCTTAATCGAGCCTTGGGAAACTTTAACAAGACCCAATCGTTTTCTTTAAAGGCTTGGGCTTTTCTGTGCTTGTCAGCAGCAGCCTTTTGCCTTTGCTGTGAGATAGAGATAGCATCCTTAATCTTTTGGAAAGATTCTTGTAGGTCTCGGCTATACTCATCTGCAGCGAAGATCTTCCCATGTACCTTAAGTAGCAAGGGACTTTTTGATCTTCCCTCAATTACCTCGAAAGGTGCTTTTCCTGTAGAAGTATGTACAGTGTTATTGTAAGCATACTCTACTAAGGGTAAGTACTTCTCCCATTGGGATCTTTGATCTACTTCCGTTACATAGGCTTTTAGTAGATCGAGAATGGTTAGGTTAGCTATTTCACTTTGGCCATCAGTTTGTGGATGATAGGCCGAAGAGAAGTTTAGCCTTGTTCCTAAATTCTCAAAGAGACCCTTCCAGAAATTACTGGTCATTCTAGGATCTCTATCCGACACTATGGACATTGGCAAGCCATGGTACTTGAAAATTTGTGAAATGAAGAGGGTTGCCATTTGATGGGCTTTGATAGTCTTTTTGACAGGTATAAAATGAGCTTGTTTACTGAACCTGTCTACTATCGTCCATATTCCCGTATTCCCATGGATAGACTTAGGCAATCCAAAGATAAAATCCATGGATATGCTCTCCCACGGTGAATTAGGGATTGGCAAGGGTTGAAGCAATCCAAGTTGCTTCCCTCTATCAAATTTTGTCTTTTGACATACCACACATTTGGAAACATACTCATGTATGTTCACTTTCATGGTAGGCCAATAGAAATATGTTTCAATTCCCTTTAGGGTAGACTGAATCCCTCTATGCCCCGCATATGGGGGAGCATGAGATTCATACATTACTTTCTCACTTAGTGAGTTAGTAACGCATAGTCTATTGCCATAGAGAAGATAACCATCTTGTAAAGTAAATGGTTCTTCTTTCTTCCCTAATGCAAGGGCTGAAATCACATCTCTAAAATCGGGATCAATAGCATACTCATCTATCATTGAAGATAGATCATTGTGAGTTGCTATGGAAACCGCATTCACTCTCGGGCGTCTTGAGAGTGCATCGGCTACTTGATTATGCTTGCCAGCAATGTGAGCAATATGAAAATGAAATTGCGAAAGGAAATTTGCCCACCTCATTTGTTTGTTCGGAGAGCTTGGTCTGCGTCATGAAGTACTTAAGACTTTGGTGATCCGTTCGCAGAATGAAAGGAGTCCCCAATAAATAGTGCTTCCATGAGTCTAAGGCATGTAGAACTGCAAGGAGTTCTTTTTCGTATATGCCTAGAGCTTGCTCAACAGGGTCGAGCCTTCGACTCTCATAGCCTATGGCGTGCCCTTCTTGGAGCAAAACAGCCCCAAGGCAATCACCACAAGCATCACATTGGACCTCAAATGGTTTTGAGAGATCCGGTAGTGTAAGCACAGGTTGAGAGATAAGCTTTTCTTTAAGCTTTTCGAAAGCATTGTTCTCCTTAGCAGACCACGTATACCTAACATTTTTCTTTGTTAGGTCATGTAATGGTCCCGCAATTTGTGAGAACTTTTCTATGAAGCGTCTATAGTATGCACACATACCTATAAAGCTTCTTAGTTCATGAAGATTCCTTGGTTTAGGCCATCCTTTTATTACCTCTAACTTGGATGGATCCATTTGGATTCCATCTTGAGAGATAATGTGACCTAAATATTGAATCTCTTGCAAGAAAAATTCACTTTTCTTTCGATTAACATAAAGTTTATTCTCTCTTAAAACTTGAAATATTACCTGGAGGTGTTGCTTGTGTTCCTCCAATGAATTAGAGTAGATGATAATATCATCAAAGAACACTCCAGTGAAGGTTCGATGAGGCCTGAACAGCTTCTCCATCAAGCGGTTAAATGTGGCTGGTGCATTAGTCAAGCCAAAAGGCATGACAATGTATTCGTAAAGACCAAATGTAGTACGAAATGCGGTCTTTACAATGTCTTGATCAACTATCCTTATTTGATGATAGCCACTTTTTAGGTCAATCCTACTGAAGTAGGTCGATCCTTGTAGCTTATCAAATAGGTCTTCTACCCGTGGAACGGGAAACCTATTCTTGATAGTGATCCTATTTAGTGCTCTATAGTCGACACACATACGATATGTGCCGTCTTTCTTTTGCACTAATAGCACAGGTGAGCAAAATGGAGATGAGCTAGGCCTAACCATGCCCTTCTCAATTAACTCATGCACTTGCCGCATAATCTCCTCTTGTTGAGCTTGAGAAACTCTATAAGGAGGTTTGTTAGGCGGTGAACTTCCTGGAAGAAGTTCAATTGCATGGTCGTCATTACCTCGTTTAGGAGGTAGCTCACAAGGGATGTCGTCAATAAAGACATCTTGAAACCCCTTGAGAAAATTGGATAACTCTAATTCCTTTTGGTTGCTTTTATTTTCTTTTGCTAAAGCATTAGGTTCATTTTGAGAATCTTTAACAAAAATCATGTACACGGAAATAGAGCTCTTTATTGACTTGTTGAAAGCTGGTGTATGTACAATGGGGATGGTGTTACCCATCTCCTTAGCATCTATATACATGTCCTTTTCCCTGAACTTAAAGGAGATTCTCCTTTCAGGAAATTTAACATGGGCAGCCAGACGGTCAAACCATGGTGCCCCTAGGATTACATCCTCATGCTTGAGAGGAGAGATAAAGAAGTCCTCTTTGTCCACATAGCCTTGGACATGAAGCCTCAATTTCCCGATTAAGGGAGTGACTGAAGCTTCTTGCCCCTTGAAGGCACTGTCTGCGGGTAGGATATCTCCCATCTCGTAGGATTGTATGCCTAGCTTGGTGGCTAACTCCATAGATATGAAATTGTGAGTAGAACCAGGGTCAAAGAGAATAAAAGCATCATGTTCTCTTACCTTTCCCCAAGCATGGCATAGAGGAGATCCTTTGTGGTGAGTTTGGTGAATCTCCTCCTCTTGGATTTCAACCAAAGAAGCTCTAGGAGGATCTTGGCGGTTGTTCTTTTGGGGACAAGCGCGGTACGCATGCCCTTGTTCGCCGCACTTGAAACACCGGTTATCTTTACGATAACGCTCAAGCTCTTCAGGAGAGAGTTTATTCTTTCCTTTGTAAACTCCCTTCTCTTTAGCTTTGTTGGAATTGCCCTTAGGAGACTTTTGGACATTGTCCTTCCCCTTAGGCTCATTGGAACCTTTGTTTTCCGGGGGTTTATTATTTCTTTTACCCCCCGTTTGGAAATTGATTCGCGAGGCCACCATAGTATGGTGTATTACCGCCGATATGGTACGTGGCCTTTGGGAGTTGACATACTCTGCCATTTCTTCGGTTAAGCCCGCACAAAATTGTTGCTTTTGCTCTCCAAAATCCAACTTTTTGAAGACAGTGGCTTTGAGTTGTAGGTCCCAAAACTTGTCTACATATTTGTGGATGGATTCATTTGGAGAGAGCTTTAAGCTTCGCCATTCGGTGAGTACTTTGTCTTTGGCATCGGTGGCCAAAAACTGCTTCATAATGGAAGCTCTTAAAGCCTTCCATGTTCGTGGAGCTTCACCGTTGGCTCGTAGGCTAGACCACCATTGTCTGGCGGACTTTTGAAAGTGCATAGCTACATGGCGTAGCTTAGAGGACTCCGTGAAGCCCTCATCTCCAAACGCCGCATCGAATTGCTGGATAAAGGCCAAAACTTTGTCTGTAGCACCGAAGGTGCCATCATAGGTAAGGAAAGAGATGCTCTTCCCTCCCTCTTTGAATTTCTTCAGCTTGGATGACCTCTTCCATGCGGCATAGGATTTCCTATGGCCTCTTCTTTTTGATGGTTCAAAAGTTGCACCATCACTTTCTTCAGAAGATGAAGAATTTGAAGAAGGTGGAGAAGAGGGTGACCTCTTTCTCGCCTTTTTCTTGTCTTGATCTTTGTCGTCTTCACCATAGCTTTCATAAGAGGAAGAGGATGAAGAAGATGGAGAAGAGGGTGTCCTCTTTCTCGCCTTTTTCTTCTCTTGCTTTTTATCATCCCTCTTTGAATTATGGCGTGGAGAAGAGTGTGATGGTCTTCTCCGCTTTGGTGGTGATGGAGAGCGTTTAGCCCGCCGTCTTCGTGGAGCCATCTCCGCCGAGGTGGCGGGAGACTCGCTTCTTTCTCGTTCCTTCGGTGGAGGCTCTTGAATTCTCCTTTGGGAAGGAGATGCATCATCCAGAAGTAAGTTCTTGAGCCCTTCATATGGATTCTCTTCTTCTTCCCGAATCGGAGAGAGACCTCTTTTGGTAGTCTCACAAGGAGGCTTCCTAGGTGTTCTCTCGTCATGGTGATGAGCTTGGAGAATCCTCGTGAGCACGGAGCTGCCGTTGCACTTCACTTTGGAGAGATGGATTGCCCATGGCTTGTTGAAGCCTAGAAACAAGATAGTTAACAAGCATTGAAGCATCATTAGTAGCTTGCTCATGAGCAAAATCAAAGTTATCAACATTAATTTCACTCTCTTTACTATTGTCAGCCATTCTAACAACTTTTAGGTGTAAACTTTTTAGGTGTACTTTGGCACTTCAAGCCCTAGTTGCTACTCCTCTTTACCCCTTTAGAAAAAGCACTCAAGCAACTGTACCCGCGGCTCGAATACCATTAATTGCAAGGAATAGAAGAGAGGGTCTTTCGACACCAAAACAGCACCGGCTCCTGTCAAGCTTCTAATAGCTCGATAGTGGTTAAGCCGTAGGCAAGCCCCGTAGGACTCCACTATTAAGACCATAGCTCTCGACGGTGATGCCCCGTTAACTGCACAAAGGCAGGCGCACTGCAAGGCTGAAAAATCCCTATTCTACTTACTCACAGGCAATTAATAATACCAACCATTTGTAGCTAGCTTGAGGACCTCCCTTCTTGAGCAAGAAAAGAGAAACCTTGAGCTCTGATACCAATGTAACATTTAATGGCCTAAAATCTTTTTTGTAGCGGAAATTAGCATGAACATAGTGGGCATTTCATTAGAATAGATTCCTAATGAGAATTACAAGAGTGCTTGGGTGGAGAGAGCAACAAAAATCATAACACCTAGTTAGATAGCATCGACAATACTTTCAAAAGAGAGAGCAATTAAGCTATTGACAACAGTTGAGGACCGGATTTGCATGGAGCCGGTCCCCCCTCCAAAAGGCTTTGTATTATGGTTTCTCCCATCAAGAGAGACATTGTACAATACAATTCTTTGTGTTCCTTCAAGACTAGCTAGTGCAATGAAGATGGAAGCTTCATACACCAAGCAAAACACTTAATCAAACACAACTTGAATTATCCCCGTTTTCAGACCCAAGACCTCACACACCTTCGAAGATGGTGAGAGCTAGCAGGGTATGAGAGTAGATTGAGAGGAAAAAGAAGTATCTTACGAGAAAGAAGTACATCTCCTCACATAATCACTCATATTAGCATAGCTTAGCTTAGTAATTAGCTTGGTAGAGAAGATGAGCATGCATTGAAGCTTGGCTCTTGGTTGGATTTGCATCCACATGCCAAGAGAGTGTTGATGTAGGCTTCTATCTCACAAGCTTGGAGTAGGTGATGAGCTCTCCATTAAAGCTTGGGAGGAGATAGAGTATTTTCCCTTCACACATGGTCAAGTGTGAGAGTGTGTGTGTCAATGCCAAGCAAAAATCAGCCCCCCCTCTCTCTTGGGCGAGCCCTAGCTGCTAAATAAGTCTGGCCTTTGCCTCATTGGACCTCCCCAGGTCAAGCCAATAGGAATTAAGCAGCATAAGTGATAGCCTTTAGACATGTGTCCCCCTTTCCCCTTTTGTGAGAGCTTTAGGTAATTAAATAATTAAACTAAACTCTCATTGGACCCCTTTGCCTCCTGGCCAATAGGAATCAGGCAAGCCATGGGGCTCCTGAATGCTCATTGGACCCCTTGGGAGACTGCCCAATAGTCTTCTAGGAGACTTAATTCTCATTGGTTTCTTTTATTAAATGTTTTTAAATTAATTAAACTATATTTACTCTAGCTTAATTCTCATTGGTCCACTTCAAGGGTCTTCCAATAGGAATTGGGCACACCTTGTGGGCATCTGGCCTAGGGAGCTGACATGTGTCCCTCATTCCCTTTGTGTAAAGGGAGCCTGTGTGTGTGTGTGTGTGGCTTTCTCTCTCATCCCCTAGCTTTGGGGCTCGCCCCCTCCCATGTAGGGATGTAGAAAGACTTTTTGGGCACACACTAAGCATCCAATTTTCCCTAGGGTTGACCTTTGGACACAACCTTTGAATTTTGGAACCTTAGCATTTTGGAAGTCTTAATGGGCTGAGCCTTAGGGTCTTTTTGGCCCATTGTTTCACATGGCTCTTTTGCAGATGGCCCCCCCTTTGGATCCCTATTTTCCCTCCTTTGGATCCCTACTGTGGCCGGTCTGCTAACTTAACCAATATTCTAGCTTTTTCTCCCTTGGCACTTCCCCACATTAAATGATCAGTTTAATATGAGAAAATCATTTAGGAGAATTAGATATTGATTATTATGACAGAAACTTTGAATTCTGTGCAAGTGCATCACCTTCTTCACCATTTCCAAGCTTTCCTTCTTTGCATTTAGACATGGACCCTGCTAAAAGAAGTCTCTATCATCTACACATTGACTTGGAAGAAGAATATGCACTAGTTTGAAAGAGAAACATGGTTTGCAAAGCTTCAACATGTGCATGTGCTTCATTGAGATCATAGGGGAGAAAGAATATAAATTTATGTATAGATGGTATAATGTATGCTTTAGATCCTATCACAAGAAGCACTCTGGCATTTTCTAACTGCTCTTCCTTGATCCTATTTGTAGGAGATGGACAAAGAGGACGATTAAGGTATATAAAAAATATTGCAGTAGAGTTAGATATTTTAAAGCTTAAGGATCATTTGTTGTGTCAATAGGTTTCATCTATGAACAAGCAGCTTGAAGAAGGCAAGGAGGCCATGAATAAATTGCAAAACCAAGTAAATGCAGGAAGAAGAAGAAAACCAAATTAGGGTTTTGACAAAGAGAAAGACAACTTAAGAACATTGAGAGTCTTAAACAAGAAGGTGGAGGTTGTAGAAGAAGAATCAAGACGCAAGGTAAGGTCTTTTTATAATATCTATGAACTTTTGCTTACGTCAGTGTGCTTTTTCTTATGGCATGTATTTATGTTAGGCCTTTGCTCATGTCTTTATACTTTTGTTCAGGCCTGTGTAAGGCCTCTTTTTGAACTTATGATCATATAAGACCTTTGTTTGTAATCACGTTAGGACTTTATTTCAGCTAGATCATTAAAAAAGGAGCATGGAGGGAGCAATTGTGATGTAGTTCCACCTATGGTTGACAGAAACATGATAGCTGACAAGAAATTTAGAAAGGCAATACATGAGTACATTAATGGATTCTTGGAGGGCTCTACCTTGGACAATGACGATATACAGTGCACTATGGACAACGTTAGAATTGGTCGAGAGAGTTACATGAAGTTGTTCAAGGTCATGAAAACAAAGTTGAAGGGATCTTTGCTTCCTAAGCCATCACTTGTCTAGCAACGCATAGGATCAAACAAAGGGTGATGGAAATCCTTGGTCAACCCTTTGAAATTTATCATGGGAGGAAGAAAGACTTCAAATTCAACTACTTCAACAATATATTCTTTGATTTGAAGAATCTTCAGAGAGCCATGATAAAGTTTTATGACCTTCAACATTCTAAGGTGAATGGTGTTGCTATTATTGTTATAAAACTAGATGAGAGTGATATTCTCATGAATAGAAAATTAGAGAGAGTGTAAATAACCTTGATGAATAGAGCATTGAATGCAAGACAGGGGCAACATAGTAAGAATTTCAGTGTTCACTCAGAGAAGCATGTTTGGTGGTTGGGTGCTTTTGAGGTTGATTGCGAAGATTTTGAATTCTTGAAATGGGTGCTCCACCACACTAGCATACCTAAGGTCATAAGATTATAGCAGGTAGGTATGAGCAAGAAGTGGAGGGGTTTGGAAGATACAAGGTTAAATGGCATATGGGAGGAGATCTGAAGACACTAAAATGTATGTACAATGTGTCAAAAAGTGCCACTATCAAAAGTCCTTGTATATATTACATGGGTATAGCAAGGGAGTGCAATTCTGCAAATTGGAATAAGGCCCCAAACAGGCACACCAAAGATCCAAATTTCCATTCGGGCTCATTTTGGCCTTCGTTTCCACTACATGTAGTACTCCACATACTATATTGTCATTTTGTGTAGGGTTTCATCAGTGCCGTTTTTTGCATTATAGGTCCCTTACAGTCTTCTACGGTTTGTGCTATATAGAACGTGTTGTTCCCTCTTTGTTTCTCCTCTTTTTGGGCGGTTTTCACATCAAGTGCATCATTTGCCATGGCTGACAACAACACAGATGTGTTCATGATCACTGTTTGCTACTGAGGATAGATTGCACAATTACCCTATGTGCGCTTATATGATGCAACATGTTGTTGTGTGAAAGGGTGTTTGGAAATTGTGTAGGGCATTGATGTACAACTTAGTTCTGAGGATGTCAACAATGTTGAAAATGTTGCAGGTTTTGGTGGCAAGATTGTTGTTGCCAAAGGTATTTTTCCTACGGCTGAGCAAGCTCGTTGGGATGTAAAATATGTGCATGCTCATGCATTGATTGAATTGTCTATGAAGTGCACTATTACTCCTCATATTCATTCAACAAAATTCGCAAAACACGCTTGAGATATTCTGACTGGTCTTTATGCAAGTTGCAATGAGGCTAAAATTGCATTGCTATGTAAAGAGTTGTAGTCGAAGATTATGCATGAGGAATATGAGATGGAAACTTTCCTTGCTAGTGTCATGGATATCAATGAGCAATTTATTTCTGTAGGCGAAGTCATTTCTGACAGTTCCCTTGTGCAGACTGTTCTTGATGCTTTGCTATATTCTTACTAGAATTTTGTTAGTACTTGGAGACTTATGACTCAAGTTTGATGCATTATAAACATTGTTGTTGCAAAAGTCACTTTCTAAAAAAATAGGGCTAAACAGTGTGCAGTTGAACATGCTTTTATGGCTACTCAAAGAAAAGGTGGTAGTCACAATGTAACCACTTATCATAGTTCTTCTACGAGTTGAAAATATTATGTTCCTAATGCTTCTATTGGCAGCACTTCATCTGGGAATTCTAGTGATAAGGGCAAGAAAAGGATGCTTTGCCATTACTGTAAAGCCAATGATCACTTGGTCAAGTAGTGTCTGAAGGCAAAAGAGGCTAAGAATAAAGAGGCTAGATCAACTACAAGGTCCAATACAAGTGCAGCTATTGTAGAGTCTTTTGTGAAAGGAGATTGTGATGTTGATGTAGATGCAAAGTGGCCTTTTAGTGCAGAGTGTACTTATGATGTTGTTGTCCATGATATGTGCATGTCAGTTGCTGTAGATTCACATGTGTGGCAGTTTTATAATGGTGCTACAAAGCACATTGCCTCACATCATGATTTGTTTACCTCTCTTGAGATAGTGGTTCTACAAAGCACATTACCTCACATCATGATTTGTTTACCTCTCTTGAGTCTATCCCTCTGGGAATACAATCACTTGTGCCAACAATGCCTCTTATCCGGTTGAGGTAGTTGGAAAGATTGTGCTTACTATAAATTGTAGTTCTTTCACACTTGTTGATGCATTGTATGTACATGGGATCAAGAAGACTATTTTGCTTGTATCTGCACTTGCTAGACTTGGTCTTGTAGTCAAATTTTTGGATGACAGATGTTAAAGCACGAGAATGGGACTTACTTTAGGCATATATACACAATAGAATTGGTTATTTGTGCATCTGGATCTTGCAGTACATTAATATCGATATAATCAATAGCTAACCTCTTTTACCCATCTGCTAGTGGTATGTCTACTAGTAGTCCTTCTTTCATTGAGGATAAGATTTCATTACTTCTCTCATCTTTCTCACAAGTAGCTGTGTCGTTGATTTTCTTCTCTGCTTCTACAACAACTATGAATTTTTTTTTTCTCCCTTAGTTTCTTGGCTTCCTCTGCACGACGGGTTTCCTGCTCAGCTTAAGCCTTCGTGTTAACTTCATGGGTGACCTCTAGAATTTTTATCTATGCCAGGGTTGCCGTGTTGGAAGTATGAGAAAAATCTCCCTCAGTTTTTTTGTGTCAATGAGCTCATTGGGCACCAAGAGTTTATCATATCTCCACCTTACTCTCTTGAGGGTTTTGTTGTCCTTAATCGTCAAGCGGTGTGCATGTCTAACCATAATAATAATCATTAAAATACTCCAGGAAAAAGTCCTCTGATGCCTCTTGAAGGGCTAGGAGTGAAATGGCCTTCCATCTCATTGTGCTTGCACATGCCTCTTCACAAATTGACCTAACCATCCTCTCAAATGGAAACTTGGGTACACATAGCTCAATGAATTTCTGAGCTTTTTGATCTCCTTGAATAGTCTCAAGATTCTTTGTATCTTCCTCATTCTTGACCCCTTCAAAATCTTTATTGGCTTTCCAAGACTCTTCTTCTTGATGGTCGACCTACCCCCTACTTTGGTAGCTCAACTTTGTGCTTTTCCTACCTTCCTTACAGTCATCTTGATTCTTGCCATTATCCTGAAACATAACCCATACTAACCATTTACTCTATGTGTGTGTGTGTGTGTGTGTGTGTCCCCCTCTTTATAGACTGATATTATGATGCACGAGGGAGCTTGTAGAATGACTCGAATCTCATGTGTATGCCCTAATACCATTCTCTCCATCACCCACATCTTATCACTCTTTCTTTATGTCTCTCTCTCTCTCTCTCTCTCTCTCTCTCTCTCTCTCTCTCTCTCTCTCTCTCTCTCTCTCTCTCTCTCTCTCTCTCTCTCTCTCTCTAGAGAATGGTATCATGCTACGTGGAAGAGATTTTAGAATGAGTGGAATGTCCCTGCATGCTGTAATACCATTCTCTCTCTCTCTCTCTCTCTCTCTCTCTCTCTCTCTCTCTCTCTCTCTCTCTCTCTCTCTCTCTCTCTCTCTCTCTCTCTCTCTCTCTCTCTCTCTCTCTCTCTCTAGCCCTCTACATATATTGGTATTTCGGCACGCGGGGAAGCTTTTGTAATGAATCGTATATCACCCACATGCCATTAGGAGAAGAAATGATATGTACCTTCAATACATACAAATTTTTTAGAGTACGAATACTAATTGCATGTGTTCAGAGTGGGAATTACTCCATTTGAGTTGAATTAGAGTAAACATTGAATTTGAAAAGGTAGTGTACTTGCTATCTAGCCTTGATTGAAAATAATGTCAAATCATATATCTTCTGCAAGTTCAAGTATGTAGATGGTCTCACTAATCTGCTTTGGTGTTGTGATAAAACTATGTGTGTGTGTGTGTGTTGGTTTTTCACCCTTAAGAATGCAACAAATTGTCTCTTCCTGTTGTGATGAGCATGAAATTCTCTCTTGCTGTTGTGATATAGCACTACACACTCTCTCTCTCTCTCTCTATCGTTGTTATAATGAAACATTCTCTTCCTCTCTCTTTCTCGCTTTCTCTATCTCTCCTACTATAGTGTGCACACTTGCCAAATGTGGTACGTGAATTTTGATGGAAATGTGAACAAAAGTGATTGGAAACGTACAATTTATTTTATGACCACTAGGGTTTAGGGTTGTACTCATTCGTTAAACACACACACACACACACACACACAGATTGGATATAAATGAGAGAGAAGGTTTGGGGTTCTGCTCATGTTACACACACACACACACACACACACACACACACACACACACACACACACACACACACACACACACACACACACGGATGGATATACCAAAAATAGTCGAGACCTTGAAGAGAGAGAGATAGATAGATAGATAGATTTTATTATCGTCCTCGGAGGTCAAATATGACCTATGGGACCAAAGTTACATGTGATGTAGTATGTGTATGGCTGATGAGTACAACAATATCTTCATGACATTACCATGTTGCAAACTGAGAGAGAGAGAGAGAGAGAGAGAGAGAGAGAGAGAGAGAGAGAGAGAGAGAGAGAGAGAGAGAGAGAGAGAGAGAGAGAGAGAGAGAGAGAGAGAGAGAGAGATTGAATTATCGTCCATGGAGGTCATATATGACCTATAGGACCAGAACAAAACAGTACAAAGGATTTCGTCTCATACATATCAGTTAAGGACTGAGAGTCCATCGAGTGGGGAGAAAAAAGATAAGGTGGGATGAACAAAAGTCTAAGATGAGGTAGGTGAGGAGGAGGGGGCCGGTTTGGGAGTTCGAAACTCTTGGATGATGGCTTTGCCTCCTCGATAAACTGCCCATTTCCCTGCTGTGCGCGCTTCTCGCATCTTTTGGAGTTCGGTCTTCTTTTGTTTGAGTTGGGTGGGTGTGAGATCTTCGGCAAACCAAATTTTTGTGTCCTTGAGAAGCTTCGATTGCTCAAGGAGCTTGACTCGATCCGCTTTGGTCTTGAAGGTAAGAATTGCATGGTTGGTGCGATGCTCGTGAGAGAGAGAGAGAGAGAGAGAGAGAGAGAGAGAGAGAGAGAGAGAGAGAGAGAGAGAGAGAGAGAGAGAGAGAGAGAGAGAGAGAGAGAGAGAGAGAGAGAGATTAAACCCCAGGGAAGATATTGCTCAGGATTTCCACACAAAGAAAGAGGAATACAACATTCCTTTCTTCTATCATTGAAACAGGTCACCCAGATCATATAGCACCTTGCCAACCTCTTCAAATGTGACATTGTAGAACTTTACCATTTCAGTTTGCAACATGGTAATGTCATGAAGATATTGTTGTACTCATCATAAGTTATTAGGCTTTGTATGTACCTTGAATATGAAAGGGATATCCGAGGAAGTTGGTCTATGCATGGTTGAGCAAAAGTCTCTCTTTCTAGACATTTGCTATTGTTGATAATAACTTAGACTTTATCCCCTTCTTCACAAATATGGAGGTGAGAGATTGTCCAAATAGCTGAATACCCTCTCTTGTTCATGCCAAGGGAGTCAAGTGTGCCATGTATTTCATTGCTAGGTAGTGGATTCTTTAAAATAAAATAGTCCACCACATCCCACTGCAAAACCTTAAACTTTTTGTCATGACTTATATCCTTTGTAAAACTACTACTTATCAAGGGCTTCAACTGCTTTCCTACATTGGCTTTGGGATCAATGTTTTCTTTGTCTGGATAGATAGCATGTCTACAACGGAAGCAATACACACATAATAAACCAACTAGTATAGTTGGAATAGTTTAGAAATTTTAGAATCCTCACCTCAATGCTTGGATTCTTTTCTTGAGACCATCAAATCCAACCTTTAAGGTTTCAAGATTTCATAGTTTCTTCTTTTTTACACGAGCGCCTAAGCTCGTATCTTTCTTTTGTAAGGTTTGTAACTTTTCTTGCAGGACATGTAATTCTTTTGTGTGTTGCAATATGGTTCTTTGGTCATTAAAATGAAAATGAGAAAGTCATATAATCTCATTTTCTTGAGCATGGACCATGTATTTATGAATTTCATCTTGGCTGGTAAGAGCTTTGCAATAGCCAAGCAAGCCATTCTCTCCATCACTAGCAAACGTCAGTAAACCAGTAGGATTTGTAAATGTAGGAGAGGCATTAGTCATAGGATTCAAAGGATAAAGCAAACCATGTGTCCAAATGTCTATATGTTTTGCTTCCTCTACTCCAAGTCTTTCTTTCACTGCTAGTGTCACATGTGTTAGTTTTTCTTTGCTTACATAATGGCTCATATTGAGGATCCAAGTCAAAATGTTTAGATGATAATTAGGACATTTGGCGAGAAGGTTTGTGGGTGTGGAGGAGAAAGCCATTAGTCCTTGAATCTCCCTCCTCCAAGATGATAAGGTGCATTCAATATAATTGAAAAGAGACATTCCTCAATCATCAGAGCCGTTATGGTGCTAATCTATTTGTTAGTACACTTTTTGAATGGTTGTACTGAAAACACCTTTTCTTTTACCCCACCTATTTTCTAAAGAGAGAATGCTTAAAAATGTATTTTCTTAGAATTCCCTACAAATGACCTTTAAAAGTTTCTAATGGCTATATTCTTTGTATGCAGGTACAAATTTGGCGAAAATTGCTTAAGGAGCTAGAGTCCAAGTTATGCATGAAGGAGGATGATATATATGTATTTCTTATGAGGTTAAAGATCATTTTATTACCCATGGTCAGTGGCTTCACCTCCTGCAAGAACTGCTAGTATTGAAGAAAAATTGCACAAAACCAACCGGTGCTATATAGCATAACCCACAATTGACTAAATAGTGCCCATTTTATAGAATTCTCCAATATGGGAAAACTTTCACAAATGAAAAAATTGCATGTAAAGTACTACTAATAGTGGAAATGGAGAATTAAAATTTTAATAGCCTCAAGATCAAAGATATAGTCTAAGGTTATATCCTCGTTATATAACCCTACAAACGTTCACCAAAAATCATCTCAATTAGAGAACATAAGCCAAAAGTTTGTTGGCAATGTTACCCTTGAGATTGAAACCTGCTTTGATACAAATTTTTGAAAATACCGATGGCAAAATGCACATGAAGATGGAGAAGATGAAGGAGAAGCTCAAGAGCACACATCACAAGAAGTATTACTACTAAGTGTGCCTATCCCAAAATAAGGCTTGCCCTAGAGTGATGGGCATATATACAAGACGGGGAGAAAAGACCTCCTAAAGAGGGAAAAAAGTGCCCTAATGGTCCTTAGTGTGTGCACACACATCATTACCATAGTATGGCACCAATAAGAAGATACATCCTCAAGGCATGCTTATTTGGCTACACATAATTTTTTAAATAGTCCCACAACAATATTCTGATAGAGGCATTGATTTGCATCAAAAAAAAAAAAATCAAACTTTGCTCGAGGCGGTCACTCTTCAGCAGCTTTCTATATCACATGCCTTCAAGAGGTTATTAATAATATCCCAATATACATGTGATACTTACAATGCGGGCCTATTAAAAAAAACCCCACTCCCTCTATTATGTACATAAAAGCATACATTTATGACTTTTAATAATCCTTTCCAGTTAACACATTGATACATTTTTAAAAAGTGACTGCCTCGAGAAACCTTGTCCCCTAGTTTCAGTCTTGAGCATTACAAACCTATTGCTAATCCTATTCTTGACATACGTTTGAACCTTAGCTGTCGTGATGTTAAAGGCTTCTTTGATGTCATTGCGTATCAATAGGATGTTGGTTGCATTGTTATGTATGCACAAGGTGAGACATTTAGTAGGCGGTTTCATAGGTAAGCAAGGTTATGCATAGCCCATACTCCAAAGCATTGGATATCTTGTTACTTTAGTGCCACTACACATCTTAAGCTAAAAGGTGTTATTGAAATAAGGCTTGCATGTATCTTTGGACTCACTTGCTATGACATTCAAGTGGCCAAGTGATATTTGCTTCATGTTTGGAAACTCATTCATATTGCGGCTGAGAAAGGAGCAACCTACTGTGGTCACTTCTAGTTGACAAGCTAAATATAGGGTAGCTTTCACAACTACATCTAAGTGCACTTGTCTCAAACGTCTTATGATGATTTAAATGCTCATAAATCATCATAGTCATCCCTACCATATGGTAGTGGTGTATGAATACACCTAGGACCATTAGAGTCTAGGAAAACTTTTTTTTCCTTCACAAGGAGTCTTTTTCCCTCGAGTTTTTATATATAGCCATTATAGCCCTGGGACATCACTTGTCTATCTAGTAGTAACTAAGTAATAGGACTTCCTGTGTTGTGTGCACTTGAACTTTTCCTTTGCTAGGCTTCACGTGTGTATATTTGTGCAGCCCTAAATCTAACAAGAGAGCTACTATTTTTTGTCAGTAACCTGATTCTTGGCCTATTTCAGGTATTCAGATCACTTATTAACCTAAGGCCGGAGTGCCCCTACTCCCATGTAGCTTTGGAGCTTATTCCATATTCATGGCACGTGTGGGGTCATTTCCAAGTTTTTTATCTTGGAAAAAGATCTAGGCACCGGTAATACACTTATATTTTCTTTGGTTATTTCTACGCTTTCTAGCATTTTCTAGTACATGTTTCCTCCTTTGGGGAAATTTTGGCCAAAGATATCCACTTTGAGCTCATATATAAATCATTGTAATCTTGTGAGAGCATGTCAAACCTTAGCAAAATTTCTAGTGGATTTTGAATGTTTTAAAATCTCTATGCACCAAGCTTGTGGTTGCGCTTGCAAAACAGGACCATGTGTGGGTTATTACGGCTAAGGATATGATGGATAACTCTAAGATACACTCGAAAGGTGGTATGTGGAAAGGGCTTGAAGTGTATGACAAACTACTCGCCCCTCGGTGGGTCGTTCTTAAAGTAGGGGGAATGACAGGAGAACTCGTTCAAAAATACAATAGGGCCACGAAGTCTTTGGAATGGAGAGAGCTATTTAGGTACTTTCATAATTCTATTATTCACTGGTCTCATTGGCTCTCCAAGGTTGGAAGCATCCTGCTGACCCCTTTCTGGAGAGAACTTGTAAGAAAATTAACAACAAAGGTATTAAACATCTAGGAAAAATCTGGGATTACAATAGATGTAATTGGAAAGGGATAGACCAAGTGGCTCTCCACTTTAATCTGAATGGGATAGAAAGGTTATTGATCAGTAGAGCTCTAGAACGGATAGACAATATGTGTTTAGCGGCGGACTGTGAATCCAAATTCAAGTGGAAAGCTTGGCAGTGGCCTAAGAACTGACACTTTGTTAAACCTCAAACTAAGGAATTGTCCTGTACATTTATGTATGCAAAGGATTGGTTCTCACCGCTTAATAAGCAATGGGGCAAGAACTGGTCGGAGCCAAGATGGGAGACATTTGTGAACAATATTTGGTGCCCGCCATGGCCTTATAGAATGAAGGTGTTTGTGTGGAAGGTGCTTTGGGGATCCATGCCGACTGGGGTGAAGATAATCGCTAGGGAAATTGGTTCGGATAGATGGTCACAATGCAGATCATCTAGGGAATACCTCGCTCACCTATTCAGGGATTGGTGGCCTACAGGGAAAATATGAAAATGGGTACAAAAAACCTGGAAAGTAGGATTCTTCAAGAATGATCTTTGCTTGGGAGGAAAGGCTTTTGAGAGTCAAGTGCTACTCATAGTCATACAAATTGTGAGATACTTCTTTTTCCTCCATGTTTGGAAGTCAAGGAACAGTCGATTATTCGAGAACACTTTGGAAACAACTAAATTTACAAAGATAGTCCAAGAAAGTAGGGAGGCAGTCATTGCCCTCTGAAAACAGAGTATTTCTAATGAGTGGAGCAAGGCCCTAGGCGTCATTTTATCATTGACTCTCTTAGGTGAAAGGGTGGGCTATCCACTTGACATGGGGAAGCTCCCGTATCATCCGATGTAATGATGACTCAGGGAAGCCATGGCTCGACTTGAGCATGGCTTGAACTTGTAATTTTTCTTGCTATGTCAATATAACCTACTCACAATTGTGGGTTTTGCCAAAAAATAAAAATAAAAAATAAAATCTCTTGGAATGTCAAGCCTTCGTAGCCTACTTTGGAGTTTTCTAATCACTTTATCTATTGAGAGAGGCAACAATACATTTTAATCCATGGGAAGAAGATCACCCAGCATGACCACTTGTTGTTAATAACCAAATATACTAGGGCATACAGTTCATAAATGGAATTCTATACTCGTGTTCTCTTTTATTTTCAGCATATAGAATAAACAGTGGTTTTGCTCTTGGGGTAGCTGGCTGAATTTGGGTGTAGTGCTAGGGATGCACTACATAAAAAAGGGTGAAATTACAATAGGAAAACTTCAATGATTGTAGGTGTGACTGCTTTGAGATTGTGCTTCACATGTTCCTTGCTACCTCTTACAAGCCCTCCACATAAGGTTTTTATGGGTACCCTTGCCCTTCAAGGTTCAAAGAATATACATACTCCTAGGTGATCTAGTGTATTTATTGAAGGTTAACTCATGTTTTCACAAGTGAAAATCGGGCAAAATACCCAAATTGGGTGAAGTGCCCATCCAAGCACGATCTTCCCATGTAGTAGGCAAAATGTGTTCCATTTGAGATTGTGAGCTCCATTTGAGATCCTATTTTAAAGAATGTAGAAATGGATATACAAAAATAAAGAGATTTACAAGTGCCTCAAAGATAGGGAGAGGAATAGTCTCCACATGAAAGGACTTAATTAAGTGCCACTGAGTCCATTCACTAGGAGAGTTTTTCTCCTCTCTCTCTCTCTCTTTTTCTTTTGGGGGGGGGGGGGGGGGGGGGGGGGGGGGGGGGGGGGGGGGCATAGATACAATTCTATCCATAGGCTAAAGGGATACATAAAAGTACAAAGAAAATGGGGAAAATAATTTAACTTGCTCCATAAAATTGAGAAAAAATATCCAGCATTAAGAGTCTCCTAGAAAAATCAATTTTGAAACGCCTATGCAGCCATGATGAGTGCATCTTTAAGAGAAGCTATAAAGAATCTAATGTCAGGCAGCAAGAATTCTCTAAAATGGTCGGCTAAATGAGCATTCCTTGAGTGCATGCCAAAGGTATAAGTGAAGACCACAAGATTCTCTCAATAAAATTTCATTCAAAGCCTAAGGGTTAGGATGAAAGTTGAAAAACATCTACTAAGACTAAAAATCTCTCTTTGTGATTGAATAGATAAACAACAGAGGTATGATAGTATAATTGACATTAATGGACAATTCCAACAAATGTATGATATTATACTTGATATTAGTGACAAATTCCAAAACTAACTCCAAATCTCTTTGCTAGGGCACCAATCCCATTATCTTTTTTCATAATAAACCATAGTAGATAAGCTGCCTTACTTGAGGGGAAAATTTTATATGGTCTTAAAACTTTATACCGTTGTCAATATGACTTAGTGAGGTTCCACTAACAGTTGAGCTTAGCTCTAAGGGTAAGGAATTGTTGCTTTCTCTTACCAAAGGATTGCAAGAGTATAGTTGCTAAGGACTTGACAGAAGCACCATTATGGTAACTTAAGTAAGAAGGCATTGTATTTTGGAATTTGTCCCAAGCAAGCTTACAACACTGGTAGGTATATCTATAGTGGTGAAAATTTAAAATGTAGAACTCCATGACCCATTTGTTAATAAGATCCTATAAGAATTAAATGTTGGCCTTGGAAGCCTTGCGAGCTAGTATGTAGTGCATCTACATCATCAACGAATGATCCAAACCAAATTGAGGCTTGAAAGGTAAAATCTGAATCCATTTGAGAAGCTATAAGAGAGTCATGGAATTCTTTGACAAATATCCAAACCGTCCACATCGTACAAGTATAAATTGAGTGCTTAGATATAAACTAGTCTTTAGCCACAACAAAATGTCCCACAGTCAAATTCTTCCAAGACCTACAAGAAAGGAGGGAAAGGGAAGAGAAACGAATAAGCAATTGAGTCCACTCATTTGAGGATAGGTACATGTATTTTGGGTGACCAGCAAAACTATATTTTGTCACCTTATCATCCAATTTTCTACTTATTACTCGAGGCACCAAAGCATAGGCCAAGCAACCAAAGATAGACAAAGGACCAATAAATGGCTTCTTGCCATGCCAAGCTTCATCTATAGTGATAGATTGTAATGCCTTAGTGGAACACATGTTCCTTATATACGCAATACATATGGCAACATAGGCCAAGTAACTAAAGATACGCAATAGACGGTTTCTTGTCGTGCTCATTGTAGATGCTGACTATGGAGTGAAAGAGAGGGAAGGAGAGAAAGGGAAGGGGATGGAGAGCACACAGATGTTTTGGTGGAGCTGCAGAGTGTGGAAACTCTCTATCTCCTTATTATCATCATAACCAATAAATGAGTAATGGGCGTGCGCGGGGCCTGAAACCCAACAATCTCCCACTTGAAGGACAACATGACCTTAGCTTCACCCTACGCCCGTTATCCCTATGCAATGTGAAAACAGCTTTAAGGCTATGCTCTTTGTTAGAGCATCCGCACTCAATGTGTTTGCTAGCCAAAATATCTCGTACCACATGATACCTGATCTCTATGTGTTTTGACTTGGAGTGAAACACGGGGTTCTTTGCTAACGCAATCGCACTTTGACTGTTGCAATGTAGCACCGGAGTTTGGTGTATACCAAAGTCTCCCACTAGATGAGATAACCACACAGCTTTCTTACTGGAGCTAGAAACTGTAACATACTCTACCTCGGTGGTGGAAGATGAAGTGCAATTCTGGATACATGATCTCCAAAGAAACTACCGCTCTAGAAAACAAGAAAATGCAGCCAAATGTGGGTCGTTGCCTAGTGTCCACACAACCTGTATAATCCAAATCAGTGTATCCAACTATGGATGCATCATTGTTCCCAAAGCGTAAGCACTTGCCAGCTGAGTCCTTCACGTATCTCAAGATGTGCTTCACTGCTTCCCAATTCTTTCTACCTAGATTTACCATAAACCTGCTGACCACTCCCACTACATATGCAATGTCTGGCTATGTGCTAACCATGGCGAACGTAAGACTGCCAACAACTGCCGAAGAATATGACACCTTTTCCATCTCTGTCTTTTCAACATCCGATTTGGGACAATCATGCTTGCTAAGTTTTTTGTATGCTACCATTTGGATACTCAATGCTTTCCCCCCTTGCATATTAAAACGTTACAAGACCTTGTGAATATACTCTTCTTGCAAAAGTTCAAGTATACCACATTTGCGATCTCTCTTGATACACATACCAAGAAAGTGATGTGCATCCATTTGGGACAATCATGCTTGCTAAGTTTTTTGTATGCTACCATTTGGATACTCAATGCTTTCCCCCCTTGCATATTAAAACGTTACAAGACCTTGTGAATATACTCTTCTTGCAAAAGTTCAAGTATACCACATTTGCGATCTCTCTTGATATACATACCAAGAAAGTGATGTGCATCACCCAAATCTTTCATAGCATACTGCTTGCTTAACGCATCCTTGAGAAGTGCAATCTGATCTTTTGACTTCCCAGCTATGAGCATATCATCAACATACCAAATCAGAATGATGAGGTAACCAAGGTTCAACCTCTTTGTGTAAATTAAGTGATCCTCTTGGATTTGTACGTAACCCTGGGACTGAATGTACTTATCGAACTTGATGTACCATTGCCTTGAGCCTTGCTTTAATCTATACAAAGCTTTCTTGAGTCTACACACCAATTTTTCGAGTGTTGGCTTCTCAAGATTTATCGCAAAACCTTCTAGCTATTTCTGTCAGGACACGGGTCCTACGGGTAGGGCCCTACCCTAAAGGGGGGTCACGGACCCCGGCCACGGGCCAGCTAGCAGTGTGGACAGGGGATCCTAGGGCTAAGAGCCTATAAGTATGGGCGGTTGGGTGGAGGATCCAAGTCTCTAGCTCCTAGGGTTCTCATAGTGGTATCAGAGCTTAGGGGAGAAGCAGGGGAGCTATGGAGGAGGGATGCACGGCGACTCTTCTCTCTCTCGTTCTCTCTCTCTCTCTCTCTCTCTCTCTCTCTCTCTCTCTCTCTCTCTCTCTCTCTCTCTCTCTCTCTCTCTCTCTCTCTCTCTCTCTCTCTGTGGGCAAGTTTGCAAGCAAGAGGAAAGCCGGTTATGGCTGCATCGAAAGCCAACTATGGCTGCATGTTTAAGCGTGGCCTCTCTTTCTCTATCTCTGGCTTGGAGGAAGGAGGGACGAGCAGACAAGCATCATGCAAAGGCCATGCAAAGTCGGGGTTGCTCAATCGAGGAAGGGGCAATCACAGGCGTGTGTATGCCAGCTCGGGTCAGGAAGGGCAGTTTTTCGACCACCTCAGAAACGCATGGGGTTTAGCTTGATGGATGCGCGCGGGCATCCGCAGTGTTTTTCGCTTCTGCAGCACTGCCCAATTCTGGCCCATGCACAAGCGGGGTCTTCATCTTCTCCTGCGCAGTCGGCAGCCGCCATGGTGCCACAGGTTTCACATGCAAATTGTCTTTTTATTTTTTACACCAAAATGTGGCCCTTTCTTTTTGTCCGCCCAAGGGGTGGCCTAGGGTCTTCCTAAGCGCCCCCTCCCACGCAGGGAGGAGGTTGCTTGCGATGTGTAAGATTACACACAATCGCCATGATGCCGCATGTTTCAGAGATTGCGACGTGATTACGATAGCGGCATATTTACATCTGCTGGCAAGCATACCATGCAAGGTCATGCATGGTTCTCCACAAAGGGACCCGCGGCTCTTGTGGATTTCATGTCCAGGCCTGCAACCATGCATGCACATAGGGAATGGCATGCTTGGCATGCAACCAAGGCCATGCCATAATTCTGTAGGGACAGAAAATTCTGGTGTTTTTTCCGCTGAAGCAAGCTTCTCAATTTACCGCCGATTGTTAGTAAGCGACGGAGCCAACATGGTACGACCATGTCGGCACATGGCTATGTAGGTACGGCTGTTCATGGGATCGAGCTTTCCAAGGGAGCTTTCATCACCTAATCAGTTACGATTGCGGCGAACCACTTCGCAAGCAAAAGCAATGCGATCAAGGCTTCATGACGGCAGTCAAAATGTTTGGCTTGGCCGACTAAGAGCAGGATCCTTCAGCGGCTATGATGCCTTCACGGATTTTCGCCATGATTCCATGTATTTTTGTTTATGTTTCGGCATTACTTTTTGCATTCTTTATACAATCATCTGCACTTAGTTTGGTTTGGTGAATTCCGAATGGTGCAAGGGTTGCCGCCAAGTGATAGGTAGAATTTATCAAGCAAGGCTTGAATGATTCTCCGACAACGCTCTTTTTCAAGGTGCAAAAAACTCGGCAGGGCCGACGCACGGTTTGTGTAACACCACTGGAGCATTGAAGTTGCTCACAATATTTCAAATGGGTTGCGAAGTGGGCAAGGCCCTTGACAGCATGTGCTTCGTAACTCTCGTATGCAATGGAATGAATGATCACGGCTATCATTCATAATGTCAAGTAGGTACGAGATGCATCACTTGCACGTGTTTTACTGCTTTTCCATTACGTTTATAATTCAACACGGTCAATTTTTTGTGCATGATTGACAAGGTCGACTCTCTTTGCTATGCCATGTGTTGCTAATATCATTTGTTGCCAATGAGGCCAGACATAGATATATGAAGCATGGCTTCTCCTGAGTACCTTGATAGAGCACGCTCGTCACAGGTTACCTTTTGCTTCAAAGGCCGGGCCAAGGGCCAGGCCAGTTTCTCAGTATCTCAAGGAGACAGGATATTTCAAGGCGTGTATATGATACATAGGCCCACTCTTTTTTGCACAACAGAGATGGTTATGTGCTACATTTGAGCGAGTTTTCTTCCACAGAATCTCGGGACAACTAGTTACAGTAACAACCAGGTTAGCCAAGTTTAAGTTTTTCTTGTTTTTTCCATGTTTAAACTTTGCTTGGCAATTACTATCATTGTGCAAAGCAAAGTGCTTTGGCAATTTTACATGAAGCAAGGCTTCTCCCTTGTGCCAAGGTACTGCCCAATGACTTGGAGTCAACGGAATTGGCACACAAGTTTGGGGAGCTAGCAAAGTAGGGAATATTCACTCACACAATCCCTACCAGTTTAAACTGTGCAAGGCACTTATGGTTGTGGCTCTCACGTTTGAAACCGTCATAGTAGCCAAGGGCTTACGCTTTTGCATGCAAGGCATGCTAAGCAGGTGGCATGGATTCCACCATTTCATGCTTTATGCTTCCGCTCTAGCACTCGCAACTCTGTCAAGGACAGACTACGTGATGGATTGTTGAACCTGATGGTTGGTTGCTATCAACACCCAACAGCAGTAAATGGAACCTAAATCTAGGACTTATTTCACAGGCAAAGTGCCCATGCTAAGTCATTTTCATGCAATCACGACCCTGCAAGGTAGGTAGATCAAGATGTGGTTGTGTTTTTGTGTTATCTCTCTCAATGAACAAGTCATACCGGACAATTGTGGAATGCTTATACGATAGGCTGCAAGTCAGGCATAAGATGCGTAAGAGCATACATCTTGGGCACACACTCCAGAAACTTAAGAAAAGTTCCTCAGCCCAGCATGCTCTCCTTCTCTATCTTTCTTATTTCTCTCGAAGAATAATGAAAACTTTCTAAGAATCTTTTGATACACGTTTTGCTCGTGAGTCAGCCTGAGCCAAGGTGCTCTAACTCTCAGCTAGAAAGTGGCCAAGACGCCACCCAAATTAGTCTTCATCGATTTGTCGATTGAACACTAATTTATTATTGGCATAAGGGCTATAAGCCACATAGGCTAAGATCCATTGTCAGACCTAGGGTAAGACCCAAATGTTGGCATTTCTTGGGTGATTGTTCTCCATCTTGAACAGATTTACCCAGTGGAGTCCCCATCGATGTTAATGGCCAAGCAAGAGTCTTGCCGTTACAGATCTTTTGGGTGTTCTGTAAGCACTACGTGTTTTTTAGTGCGACAATTGAGTTGAGTTTCTGATACTCTTAAACTCACATCAGCTGATCTATACCATGGCGTCTCGAGGCAGCAAAAAGTTGAGACAGCATGGCCGTCCACAAGAGCTAGGCAGTTCACTTGGGTGGATTTCCTGCTCTCTCTATAGCACTATGGAGTGTCTATGGACACACTGTTTTGGAGTATGACCCGGCGGGTGACTGCTAAATCACCTATAGGCATTGAAGATCACAGTTTGATCTCTCCCAGTTAGACTTGCAAGGAGAGAATTCTGCAATCTACCATGCGGTAGCAGACAAACTCAACTTTTCAAGTTGATTCCAATCATTATGTACATGGTTAACTATGTTGGTTACCGTTATCTGCTAGTTGAGCAGTTTCTACAAAGGGTCTTACCAAGGGGTTTGACTATGTAGATTTTAACCAAAGGGGTTGAATTGCGAAGGCTACACAATGGTTCCCAGTGCAATACTGTTTGTTTTTTCAGGTAGGAGACGTGCTCCTCTCCGTTTGAATACGGGTAAGTGAACATTACGTTCAAATCTCTAGGTACGCATCTATTGATTTGGTGTTATTCCTTTTTCAGTATGCTTTACTTGGTTTCTCAAGACGTATAAGTACGCTTGAATGTTACAGAGCCATGCCAAGGGCATGTCGGCACAAAGTATTTTGGGCCAAGTGTCCAATCTATTTTTCTGCCTTATGCTATCACGAACCTACTTGTAGGGTTCAATTTGGCACATGTTGTCACATGGGATACAACATGGTCTAGGAACTCAAGGAGCTCGGTTTAGCCAATGTGGAGCATGATAATGAGGGTCCCTCTCACTCTTGTCGCAGAGTGTTATCAGTTACCTCCACACACAAGTACAGCTCGTACTTGATGGATGTCACTTTTCCTGACATCCTTACTTGAGACATATTCCACATGTGGAGAATATGAGTCTCTGGGACTGACACTGGTGCCCAATTCTTAATGATGCGTCGCGACGAAGTCCCTAGGTGCTGGTCGCATCCGTTCATTAGACCATTCGCAGCACACAGTATCAGGTACAATTTCAGTGGCCAAAAATTGTCGGGTACTAAGTACAGATTTGTTGTGATTACAAGTGCTGTGAAACCACCTTAACGGAGGGTTTTTTCTACATATAGCAAAGTATGCTACGTTCATGAGAAGGTCTCATGGTTGGTTCCTAGATGTGACCGGGTTGTCACATTCTATTATGGTCCAACTTTTGTTGCAAGATTTTCACGTAAGTACAGTGGAAAGTCTCGTCATGGAATTGCGGTTCGGATATGTTTGTGTTAAATGCATGCACACTAGGTGTTATGGGCCCTAGTGTTTAACACAAATTTATTCAGAGCGGCCTGCAAATTCATGGACATTATTGTTTTTGCAGTTTTTTGCACTGTCGGTGCAATTTCTCTTGCAGATTTAGTATGGGTGCCATACAAGGTGATGGCTAAGTATGGGTGTTTGTGATTGGATGCTTGAAACTCCAATCTGCTTTCAACCTAGTTGTTTGTCTCCATTCCATATCGAATATATGGCTGGATACTCAATGATTGAGTCATAGTTTGTCGTCAATTGTGAGCGACTTTCTGTAAGTGGTTGGGGGAAAAGCACCTCACTCTTACTACTGCTATTCATCCCGAGTAGGATGGGCAGTTTACAAGCGTTCTATTTAGTACTAAAGGATATGCAAAGTGCATACGTTAGCAAGAAGCGAAACAACTGGATCGGTTACCTTTCTGGTTTGGAGTTTGCTTCATATGATGAAAGGCATGTTACGGTTAGTTTTAGTCTCTGCCTGTTATTCTTAAGTTATCAACCTTAATCATCAGTTTGGATGAGATTGACTATTGGCAAGAAACCACCGCAAGTCAAGGACTTGGTTGCTGCTGATGAATATGTCAGCATAGTACTTTCATGGAAAGATGAGCCGAGGTTATATTGCACATTCCAGTACCTTCAGAAAGTCTAAAACCTGGGTATGCATTTAAACATCTCTTAGTTGTGATAACTCGTTTAGCATTCTCAAGTGAGTTCTAAACGGAGCCTTCACGCTCTTTTGATTATGAGACGGTTAACCAAGACAGTTGCACAAGGACAACAATGTAGAAAATCAAGATGTTACTCTTGATTTCATTGAACCTCCCAATGCACAGGGTTCCGATTCAACGAACCGTTGGATCCATGAGGGATGCCACGGTGGAAAACATTAGTGTTCTTATGAAGATACCACCACTTGTGTTTTCGAGGACGAAAACTCTTCCAAAGGGGGGAGTAATGTTAGGACACGAGTCCTACGGGCAGGGCCCTACCCTAAAGGGGGGTCACCGACCCCGGCCACGGGCCAGCTAGCAGTGTGGACAGGGGATCCTAGGGCTAAGAGCCTATAAGTATGGGTGGTTGGGTGGAGGATCCAAGTCTCTAGCTCCTAGGGTTCTCATAATTTCATGCAGACATCTCTTCAAGATCCCCATGAAGAAATGATGTCTTTACATCCATTTGGACCAATTCGAAGTCCTTGATGGCTACTAGACCAAGCACAAGACGCAACGTAGTCATCTTGACCACTGGAGAAAATATTTTATTGAAATCCATGCCTTTCATTTGCTTGAACCCTTTTGCAACCAATCTTGCCTTATACTTAGGATCGGGATCATCTGTGGTATACTTCTCTTGTACACCCATTTGCATGGCAATGCCTGTTTACCTACAGATAACTCTATCAATTCCCAAGTTTCGTTGGTTAAAATCAAGTTATACTCAGATTGCATAGCCTCCTCCCACTTCATACTATCATCCATTTGAATCGCCTCTTTATAGCAAGTGGATTCATAGCAATCAGTGACTCGTAAATAGTCCAATCTTGGCTCAAAATGCTTAGGTGCATGAAATGTACGAGTAGATCTCCAAAGTGCCTGATTGCTCGATTTTTCTCTCTTTGGAGCAACATTTGTGTATGCACTAGTTGAAGGTGCATCACTAGCACGTCCAACATTCTGTGTAATTGGTGGTGAGGAAACATCCTCAAATTTCACTTTGCGATACTCAATGTCTTTCACTAGCTTTCTATGCATCTTAGAATTGTTGAATATCACTTGTGAGTTGCGTATGACCTTCTTAGATTTTGGGTGCCAAAGACAATATCCCATCTCTCTGCCTACACCATATCCAATGAAGATGCACGTGTGATTTGGGGTCCAGCTTTTTTCTAAGCGCTTTTGGCACATGTGAGAATGCCTCACACCCAAATACATGTAACCTGTCATAATTGGGCTCTTTGCCTGTCCACATCAACCTTGTTCTTTAGTGGTGTACTAGGTGACCGATTGATCAAGTAAGCAGCCATCATAACAGCTTCTCCCCAAAGTTCTTGAGGTAAGTTGGCCGTAGACAACATATAAGTGACCCATTCCTGAACGGTTCTATTCATCCTCTAAGCCACAACCGTTTTTGGCGGATGTGTAAGGTGTGGTAAACTATCATATAATGCCTCTTTTACTGCAAAAGTCCTTGAACTTGAAGGAGATGTACTCGGCTCCATTGTCACTACGCAAAACTTTAAGCTTTCTACCCAATTGGTTCTCTACCAATGCTAAGAACTAGTGAAAGACACTAAAGACATCCCTCTTCTTCTTCAAGAGATAAACCCACACCATTCTATTAGAGTTATCTATGAATTTCAGGAAGTATAATGCTCCCCCTAGGAACTTGACTAGCATAGGTTCGCATTTGCACAATTCGCTATGAATGAGATCTAGAGGACTCCCCAACTCCTTATCAAAAGGTGTTGATGTTAACCTAGTCTGTTTGCCATAGATAGAATGCTCACATAAAGAGAAGTTAGAGTAATCTAAGACAAGGATATAACCAAAATGATGCAAGACTTTCATTCCCTTTTGACTCATATGTCCTAGAAGGCTATGCCACAACTCTGTAGATGGCAGCTTGGCTACACAAATAGAATTCTCTTTCACAGAAGAGACACAAAAGTGAGTACAATGAGCCAGACTTCTGGCTTTTAAGCATGACTAGATTTCCCTTCTTGATAGTCCAAGAACCATGAGCAAATATGGTAGTGTAACCCAAATCATCCAGCTGTCCAACTGACATCAAACTCTTTGTCAATTTGGGTACATGTCTGACATTATGCAACATAAACTCAATGCCATTACGCATAGAAAACTTGATGCTGCCCACACCGCATATATCAAGCTCATAAGAGTTGTCTAGCTTCACTATGTCATGCGTGGAAGTGTATGTAGGAAACCACTCCTTGTGAGGAGTCACATGAAAGCTAGCATATGAGTCCACAATCCAATTCTGCACATAACACTCGTCATGAGCTAACAATGCATCATGACTCAAATCTGATGTGAAAATAGCACATCATTTGCCTGATACTCCTTTGTTCATTGTTGAGACAATGCCTGAATGGCGTGAAAAGATTGTTAACTTCTTAGTTAATGGTTTTCCACCCAAAGAACTGCGAAAAGATATAGCTCAAAAATTAATCAAGGAATGCGAACCCTATTGCTTACTGGCTGGAACTCTCTATAAGAGAGGAAAAGATGATGTTCTTAGACACTGTGCCCGCGAGGATGAGTATTTATATATTCCACAAGAGGCACACATGGGCGTAGCTGGTGGTCACTTTTCAGGAAACTTGACTGCCCGAAAGATCTTACAGTCAGGCTATTGGTGGCCCACTCTGTTTAAGGAGGCATCACTTTTTGCAAAGGGATGTGATGAATGCCAACGCTTCAAGAAGCCACAAAGAAGTGATAGGATGCCTCTACATCCCATCAAGGTAACCCAACCATTTGAAAAGTGGGGCTTAGACTTTGTAGGACCGATTAGTCCAGCTGCACGTAACACGCAATCACGATATATCATTGTGGCTACCGACTATGTAACCAAATGGGCTGAAGCAAAAGCAACACGAAAGGCGGATGCAAAAACAACAGCTAAGTTCCTCTTTGAGAACATTATCACACGTTTTGGATGCCCCTTTGAACTTGTGAGTGAAAATGGAACTCATTTTATAAATGAAGTAATAAAAGAACTCACATCAAACTTCATGATATCTCACCACAAGTCTACACCCTATTATCCCCAAGCAAATGGCCAAGCTGAGAGTACCAACAAAACTCTCATCTCCATTTTGACAAAGACAGTCGAGGCTCATCGCACTGATTGGGACCTAAAGCTTACATCAACTTTATGGGCTTATCATACTGCGTATAAAGTTGCTATTAATTGCACACCATTTAAGATGGTGTATGGCCAAGAAGCAGTTATGCAATGGGAGTTTGTCATTCCTAGTCTTCGAGTAGCTTCTCAAGAAGGTTGGGATGGTAACCCCTTAGTGGAGCGATTATATATCCTGGAAAGGCTAGATGAAGAGAGGCAATTAGCTGTGCGAAATGCTCTAGTGGAGAAGGATAGGAGAAAGAAGTGATTTGATAGCCATTTAAAGGATAAAGACATCAAGGTTGGTGATAAAGTTCTTATGTACGGGGTACGTAATGAAAAGAAGAAATTGAAATACGCTGGTAAGGGACCATATCGAGTGTGTGAAATTATCCCGCAAGGTACCATTCGTGTGGAGACTCTAGATGGAGTTGAAACCATTGGATTCCTTAATGGGAGTAAATTCAAAAGATATTATGATCCTCTAAGCCAGGAAGAGTTGCAAGCCATCCATCACAAGAAGGCTGCCAAGGAACAAGCAGAGCTTAAAAAAATCCAAGCAAGAGTTGAGGCTTGAGAACGACAACAACGTCTTAGACGCCAACGAGAGGCTAATCTGGGAATCACGCAAGCATTTTTTGAGGACACAGATGATGACTCATTAGAATCTGAGCCACCCCTACGATACCCAATTGAGCTAAATAGCCCCTATGGGAAAGTACTATACAATGCCTTATTAGATACGGGATACGGGAGCTAAACACAATTTGTTATCCTATGGAGTTTGGTGTCAATTAGGGAAACCGACCCTATCCCCGAGTACGATGCAAGTCAAGGGCATTAATAAAAAGAAAACTGCTATTCTTGGAGTCCTCCAGACCCCTATTGTCTATGACAATGGAATCATAGTGCAGAGGTTTCTAGTCATGCCCGCAGGAGCTATGGAAGGCAACGTAAACCTGGGACGCACGTGGATGTTGGCAACCAAATGCACTATTGATTGGGATATTGGTAGTGTCACGACGCCACCACCGACTCTTACCCCTATCATTCAAGCAAAGTCACCTACGTTGCAAACTCTAGCAAAGTTGAAGGATAGACAACATTCACAAGCCAAGGTGGTTAACTCGTCTTTGCCGGCTACCCATGAACCTAGCACTTCAACACTTGTAGTTGCAGCAAGCAGTAATATTGCAAGTACTCAACTTGCACGACCTAAGAGTACATATCAATGGGTCCCCAAGGCCTTACTTCCAACTACCTCAACCCTTCCACCCATTCCAAGAAAAAATTTCCCGAGAAAACTAAAAGCGCGCCCTAGGAGAGTCAAGACCAAATCACGATGGATTCCAAAACAACTATTAGAAGCCCAAAGCTACTATGATGGAAATGAGCAAATTTGGGTACCTAAACGTAAAATGTGTCCTTCCCTATCGACAACAAACCCATATGAGTCAAACAGTGTAACGCTAAAGCCAATGGCAGACCGTGGGAAGGGAAAGATCACAGAATGCTACACACCTAGTCCAGAGCTAGTTTGGGCTCCAAGGCAAAACCAATTTATTCCACCTAGCTCAGGAAGGGGGGAGTTCCATGAAGCTTCTAGCTCCTCATGTAATACATCCATAGAGGTAAAAGCTTCTACACAGCCTCCATCTATAGTAGTGGACCTCCATGAAGCTACAAAAGAATCCACACCTCCCAGTGTTCAAGAATCACCTGATGAACCACTTCAAGTTCGATCCTGGGAGAGTACCTTACCACCCTTGCAACTTGACGAGGCACCTAGGGTAATGTTGGGATTAAAGCCCAAGTGGCCTCTTATGCGGATATGGCCGGCCGCCCGCCTAACTCACTTACCTCTAACTCTTTGTATATACTAACATATTCTTTGTGAATACTAAGGATTTGGGGGATAACCCTTCTAACAGTTCTCTGCGTACTGTGTACTGTGTAAGCTCACTGTGTGTGTGTGTGTGAGAGAGAGTCGACCCACGCTCCGCTCCGCGACTTCCTTGTTCTTGCTTAAAGCCCTTGGCAACAAGCCTTGCTTTGTACTTTGGCTGACTATCATGAGCGGTGATCTTATACCTGTAAACCCATTTACAAGGTAGAGCCTTTATGGCTTAAAACAATCACCGAGGGCATGGTACCATAAGTTCCACCAGTTTATGCTTTCTCAAGGCTACAAACGTAGTGAGTTCGATCACTGTCTATGTACAAAGAAGGCTAAGGATGGCAGTTGGCTGATCCTTATTTTGTATGTGGATGACATGTTGATTGCTGGCAAACACTTGGAAGAAATTTCAGCTTTGAAGTCAAAGATGGAAAAATCGTTTGACATGAAAGACATGGGTGAGGCAAGTCATATACTTGGTATGCGCATTGAGAGAGACAGATCAAAGAAGTTGATTTGGTTATCTCAAACAGAGTATATTGACAAGGTTTTGCAACGTTTCAATATGGAGAAGGGAAAGGCATTGAGTGTTCCATTGCCACCATATGTGAAACTTAGCAAACAAGATTGTCCTGTGTCTGAGGAAGAAAAGGCTGAAATGGATAAGATTCCATATGCGTCTGCAGTGGGTAGTTTGATGTATGCAATGATTGCTACACGTCCGGATATTGCATTTGCAGTGGGGGTGGTTAGCAGATATATGTCAAATCCCGGCAAGAAACATTGGGAGGCAGTGAAAGGTATCATGAGATACTTAAAACATACAAAGAGTATGCGCATATGCTATGGTAGTCAGGATTTGAGTGTCAGAGGATACACTGACTCAGATTATGCAGGAGACTTGGATAAGAGGAGATCTACATCAGGCTATGTCTTTACATTGGCTGGAGGTGCCATATCATGGCGATCTCGATTACAAGATTGTGTTACGCAGTCTACTACAGAAGCTGAGTATGTTGCAGCAAATGAGGCATGCAAAGAAGCTATTTGGCTTGGTAGATTGGTTGCAGACTTGGGAATCAATGCAGATATGCCAGAGTTATATTGTGATAGTCAAAGTGCTATACAATTGGCAAAGAATCCAGTGTTCCATTCGAAGACTAAGCATATTGATGTCAAATATCACTTCATTAGGGAAGTACTTGAAGACAAGCAGATACAGCTGCTGAAGATCCACACCAAGGACAATCCTGCTGATCTACTCACAAAGGGACTTCCAGGAGAGGGCTTTGTGCATTGTCGTGAGTTATTGGGCATTGGATAGATGGCAGCCATGTAAATCTTTGTACATTTATGTTCATAGATTTACAGTTACTTAAAGTGCCACGTTGGACTTTAAGTGGGAGGTTGTTGGGATTAAAGCCCAAGTGGCCTCTTATGCGGATATGGCCGGCCGCCCGCCTAACTCACTTACCTCTAACTCTTTGTATATACTAACATATTCTTTGTGAATACTAAGGATTTGGGGGATAACCCTTCTAACAGTTCTCTGCGTACTGTGTACTGTGTAAGCTCACTGTGTGTGTGTGTGTGAGAGAGAGTCGACCCACGCTCCGCTCCGCGACTTCAGGTAATAGAAAACCACTGGAAAAAATCTTCACCTATTACCAAATGGAGCAATTGGTTTCAAAGGGTGACGACATCATTTCAAACGGTATGATCTACCCAAGGAAGGGGGGAGTGTTTGTGGACATCCATCATTCACTTGCTTCCCTCTCAACCTTTCTCCCTGACCTCTTAATCTCCGATCTTAGGGAATGTATATATAAAGCCTTATAATCACAAAAACAAGATAAAAAAGTAAAAGAGCAAGAGCCATAACACAAATCATAAAAACAAATTATGCACAAGAACACGACCCTTGTAATATTTTCACTCTAACCATCATCTATTTGCGTGTAGAGATATGGCTAGTACGCTAGAGTCATCCACTCCTGCCTTGGGTGAGAGGTACCCTCGTTACTTTTCACAAATATTTCACATGGTCTTTCCAGTGCTTGCATGTGAATGGGATTTGATAGGTACGCTAGCATGTGAGAGGAATTTTGAGGAGTTAGAATGGCTGATACGTCTCTTGACCACGTCTGATCCATACTTAGTAGAGAGCGTTTCTCCCATTGCACAAGCCTACCCTTTTGACCAAGATGACTATAGGTGTCTAGTGACCTTCTTAGTAAACATGGGCACCTATGATGAAGAAGAAAATTTACACGACTACACGGATAGCACATATGGTTTCATGGATGATGACTTTGTTTATCTCGACGACGAAGATAGGGGTTTAGCCTTAGGGTTTCTCCCCAACCTCTACAATATCCTATTCCCTTGACTCTCTAGGGGGAGTGCAAATAATTAGGTTAGGGTTCCTTATGTTTTTTGTTGTGTTCAATAAGTGTTGGTACCTTTTTCCACTAATGTGCCTCCTAGAGGTATTCCTTTTGTTTCCTAGTGTGTATAGGAGCGTGTTGCTATTGGTAGGATTTGGACCTTCATGGAATCTTTATCTCGACTCACTCTTCAAATCAAGCACGACCATCGACACAAAAAGGTGTTTCTTGTCCATTAGCATTGCCCCTTATCTTTTTTGCATCTATGATTGTCTGCTTTAATTGTGATTGGTAGCCTAATATTCACCGCATTTGCTTAGTATCAAACATTTAATTCAATGTAATTTTTTGTCATAATCACTTGTCTAGGTTTAAAAATCAAGCAGTCCGACAAACTAGTTTGACCAAGTTAGGTGTTAGAAATCTTCTCTTAATACCATGGGGAATGCCTTCCTAATAATTAATGGTTACTTAGGTTCTTAATCCGATTTAGGCAGCATTGTGTGAAATGTACTAGGGCTTTCTAGTGGGCTTGACCCTATTGACCTTTAGCTTAAGTATTATAAAGGGAGTTTACTAGTGTGATGAGCCTGGGGAGGTGTATCAGTGTTATATAACCCCCCAAAGTTACAAAATTAAAATGCTGAAAATGAACAAACAAAAAATCAAAGTGCCACACTGTAAAATCTTAAGCTGGAAGAGAAATCTCAGCTGATTTGGTACTTCACTCACATGTATTGCCTATGGTACTAGAGCCCTAGAGGTTCCCAGTGTGGGCGCTTTTCTTTGAAAAGCAAAAAACCCAAGGCATACAAAATAAGCACACACATCAAAATTGAATCACTGTGAAAAGACTTTGGGGGGTCAAAGAAAAAGTAATCAGTCAGGAGATGATTTCATGAGAAATTCCTTTTATGGTAGCTTAACTACAAGGTCTTCTAGATATGGCCTCTAGTCAGCCCTCGAACATGAATACTTGGCTCTCGCGATTAAACAACTTAATTGACCACAAAAAATTAAGAAGCTTACCCATGGTATTAATATTCGATCTCTAGTGCCTTTCGACCGTCAAATTAGCGACCCCAAACTTGTTTAATTTTTTTTACCTTTACATCTGTTTATGCATTTGATTACATTGCAATTTAATGTTCATTGCTGACAAATTGTTTGAAATCCTTCTACCAATCAATTTGTCTACCTAAAACTGCATATGCTTTTTAATCACTTATGAGAATGCAATTACTGTGCCAATGTTGTTTGATTTTGCAGTGACTGAAGAAGGCTAAGGACATTCATCTCAAATGCTCTTCCACCTCGAGGAACGAGCTTCAACTCAATAGCTTCCGAGTACGGAATCTACATCAGGAAGGGGGACATTGAAGGAGTAATAGCAGAAGTGCGACGCGAGAGAGAGTGCGAGAAGAAGAGCACGACGATATGGTGAACTCGCTCTACTGTAATGTGTAGAGCATAGTGAGTTCTTATTAGGTTTTTACAAAAGAATATGTGTACATACCTCACGGCCCGCCCACTTACCTGGGCGACCACATTGGGCTTTATACCCCAACAACCTCCCACTTAAAGTCCAATGTGGTACTTTAAGTGTGAGAGAAGCTACTATACAAGCTAATATACAAGAGATGTAGAGAAGTGATGTACTACCCTACACCTAACCGCTTGCGAAAATGCGCAAAGCTCTCTGAGGGAAGTCCTTTTGTAAGTAGATCAGCAGGATTTTCTGTGGTGTGAACTTTGACAAGCTGAAGTTGCTTATCCTCGAGCATTTCCCTGATGAAATGATACTTCACATCCACATGCTTTGTCTTTGAGTGATAAACTGGATTGCGAGCCAATTGTATAGCACTTTGACTATCACAATATAACACAGGCATCTCTTCTTTGATTCCCAAATCTGTTACTAGTCGATTAAGCCAAATTGATTCTTTGCATGCCTCTGATGCTGCAACATATTCAGCCTCTGTAGTAGACTGAGTAACACAATCTTGTAATCTAGAACGCCATGATACTGCTCCACCAGCCAATGTAAAGACATACCCTGACGTAGACCTTCGATTGTCTAAGTCACCTGCATAATCTGAGTCTGTAAAACCCTTTACACTTAGCTCCTGACTCCCATAGCATATACGCATACTCTTTGTAGCTTTCAGGTATCTCAATATTCCTTTCACTGCCTCCCAATGTTTCTTGCCTGGGTTTGACATGTATCGACTTACTACTCCCACTGCAAATTCAATGTCTGGGCGAGTAGCAATCATTGCATACATCAAACTACCCACTGCAGACCCATATGGAATCTTATCCATTTCAGCCTGTTCTTCCTCAGACACAGGACAATCTTGTTTGCTAAGTTTCACATATGGTGGCAATGGAACACTCAGTGCCTTTCCCTTCTCCATATTGAAACGTTGCAAACCCTTGTCAATATACTCTGTTTGAGATAACCAAATCAACTTCTTTGATCTGTCTCTCTCAATGCGCATACCAAGTATATGACTTGCCTCACCCATGTCTTTCATGTCAAACGATTTTTCCATCTTTGACTTCAAAGCTGAAATTTCTTCCAAGTGCTTGCCAGCAATCAACATGTCATCCACATACAAAATAAGGATCAGCCAACTACCATCCTTAGCCTTCTTTGTATATAGACAGTGATCGAACTCACTACGTTTGTAGCCTTGAGAAAGCATAAACTTGTGGAATTTATGATACCATGCCCTCGGTGATTGTTTTAAGCCATAAAGACTCTTTAACAACTGGCATACCCAATCTTCCTTGCCTTTCTCAACAAACCCTTCTGGCTGCTGCATGTAAATTTCCACATCTAAATCACCATGCAAGAACGCTGTCTTGACATCCATTTGGTGCAACACCAAATCTAATATGGCAACCAATGCAAGAAAGCATCTCAATGTAGTCATCTTGACCACCGGACAGAAGACTTCATCAAAGTCAATGCCTTGTTCTTGCTTAAAGCCCTTGGCAACAAGCCTTGCTTTGTACTTTGGCTGACTATCATGAACGGTGATCTTATACCTGTAAACCCATTTACAAGGTAGAGCCTTTTTGCCCTGTGGTAATTTAACTAGCTTCCATGTCTTGTTTTTATGCAGAGCTGTCATTTCTCATTGCATGGCCAATTGCCATTTCCCGGAGTCCTTCATTTTCACTGCTTCCTTGTAACATGAAGGCTCATTGCAATCAGTCAACATGACATAGTTCATAGATGGAACAAACCTATCAGGAGGTCGTGTGACACGTTCAGATCTACGCACAATAGGTGGCTTAGGCTCAACCACAACCTGTGGTTCCACTCTATCCTGTCCTTGCTCCTCTTGAGCCCTGACATTTTGTCTTGCACGTGCAGGTCCATCTTCTTGGAAGACAACTCTTCTAATCTCCTCAACCCTCTCTGGTTTAGAATGATATTTGGATTCATTAAAGTGAACATCATTGCTGCGGACAACCTTTCTGGATTCGGGATCCCAAAGTCTGTACCCCATCTCACCAGAATTACCATAGCCTAGAAAGATGCACTTTCTACTCTTTGGGTCAAGTTTGTTCCTAAATTCCTTTGGAACGTGAGTATATGCCTCACAGCCAAAGACGCTGAGATGCTTGTATGAGGGAATTTTTCCTGAACATACCATCCCTGGCATTGAATCCTTCTGCAAAACCTTGCTATGAGATTTATTTACAAGATGAACAGCTGTTGATACAGCTTCAGCCCAAAACCCATTTGGCAGTTGTGCATTAGACAACATACTTCTGACCTTCTCTTGTATGGTCCTATTCATCCTCTCACCAACACAATTTTGAGGAGGATTGTAAGGAGCAGTAAGTTCACGTTTTATACCTTTTGACTCACAAAAGTCCTGAAAGGCATTTGAAACATACTCTCCACCATTGTCAGTGCGTAAGCATTTAAGCTTCTTGCCACTCTGATTCTCCACAAGTGTCACAAACGTTTTGAAAACACTAAACACTTCATCCTTGTGCTTGAGAAAGTAAACCCATACTTTCCTCGAGTAATCATCTATAAAATTCATAAAGTAAGAAGCTCCCCCTAGAGATAGGTCAGGCATAGGTCCACACAAATCACTATGAACAAGTGCCAACTGTGTATCTCTTCTACTGCTTCTATGCTTATGTGGCTGCTGTGTTTGCTTAACATACAGACAATGTTCACAGAATTCAAAATCATTAAATGAAAAGCCAGGCAAATAACCAGAACGAGACAAGATTTCCATTCCCTTCTTGGACATATGTCCTAACCGGCTATGCCACAAAGAAACGTTCGGCCGCTCGATTACATTGATTACATTTTTAGAGACATTTGATACATAAATCATGTAAAGTCCTCCAGACTTTACTCCATGTGCTACTGTCATAGAACCCTTGGATATCTTCCACATGTTCTGTCCGAAAGTGGTGACGTAGCCAGCATCATCAAGTAAACCTGTGCTGATCAAGCTCTTTGTAATTGCGGGAACATGTCTCACATTCTTCAACGTGAAAGAAGAGCCATTCTGAAACTTCAATTGAACATCTCCAACACCTAAGATCTCACATGTCTGCCCATTGCCTAGCCGAACATGATCTTTAGTGGGCACATAAGAGGTAAACCACTCCTTGTTTGGAGACACATGAAGTGATGCCCCTGAGTCTATAATCCAGTCACTCAGTGCATTTCCATCAGATGCTGTAAGAAGAGCTGAGTCCATTGTATTCTTCAAGAAGTAGATGTCTCCTGACACTAGACTGTCATCCTCTGCAACAGTGTTTGTCACATTTATTTCTTGAATCTTCACTGAGGACTTGTTCTTCTCACCATGGTCTTCAGCTTTCTCTTTGCCTTTTTCTGCTTTCCATTCTCTGCAGTCTCTTTTCATGTGACCCTTCTTGCCACAATGGTAGCATTCTATGTCACTCTTGCCTTTAGCACTGCGGGACTTGCTACGAGACTGATTCCTCTTTCCACCTTTGTACTTTTCTTTGGTCCTTCCCCTGACAACTAAGGCTGTTCCTTTGCCTTTGTCCATTGTCTTTCTATTGGTTTCTTCAGTAAGCAGACTTTCTTCTACACCTGCTATGTTCAAACCATCTGGAGGTGCAAAATTACTCAAAGCTGTGCGAAAAGTTTCCCAACTTTCCGGCAATGTGATCAACAGGAACATAGCTCTAACAGGTTCATCAAACTTGACACCTTGAGCTGACAACTGACTATAGATTGTGTTGAATTCATTTAGATGATTGGACATAGGTGTCCCTTCTTTGATCTTCAAGTCAACAAGCTTCTTAAGCCAGTATACCTGTGAAGCTGCACTCTGCTTCTCATAAAGATCACTCAGCTTTAACCATGCTTGATAAGCCGACATCTCGTCTGCTACATTGAAGTAAACGCTTTCTGCCAAAGTCAGCATAATGGTAGAAAGTGCCAATTCATCCATTTCGCTCCATTCATCTTCGTCCATATCTTCTGGTTTTATCCCCTTGAGCTTTATAGGTTTTATCTGCTTCTTTTGTACCAACACGTGCCAAATCTGCTTCTTCCACAATGGGAAATTGGTTCCATCCAGCTTCTTGATATTGTAAAGAGCAGTGTCCTGTGATCCAGCCATAGCTACGCTTCACAGTAGTTTACTTTTCTGGGAGAAATTCGGCAGAGTTTCCCCTGTAAACTGACCTCTGAACCAATATCAACCTGTCAAATGAACCAAGAAAGCTTCAGATTCTGCAGAAATTTTGGCAGAGTCTCCTTTGTAAAATGTCTCTGGTGTACTAAAAACAGACCAAAAAACAGCTCAAAAAACACTGTCTCTGTGACACTGTAAGCTGCGGGTAAACCTGTCCTGCACCTATACTGTCTCTCATTGTCCTGTCACTATCCTATAAGCATAGACTGCGACAATGCCCCAACGGCAGTAAAGCAAAGATGCAATCCCAACTGTCTAACTCACAGTCAATACATCCTAGCTGCCTATCTAAGGGTGCTCGAGGGATCGCTCCAAGACCTGTATCACCGAAAGGATCTCAACATTCGAGAATCCCCCAGCTCAATAAAACCTCACTCGACCCTCAACAAAGGCTGCAGTAAATTTGACAGTACATAGACTTCCCACAAAGTCATACATCCACAAATTTCCCACTGTATGCTGTAACCGCTGCGGCGGTTGTTTGCTGCGTGACTCACAGCCAGCAAACCCTCAACAGACATGCATCATCTCTGACAATACATCCCATGTGGAAGTACCTGCAATGTCAGGATGAAATCTGGAATATCAAGCAGCAAACACAAGCTACCTGATGAACTAGTGGATGTCGCCTACAGTCTGTGTGTAGATGCGCCCGTGTCGTATGTGACACGTCTTCAAGAACTGTGAGCCGTCCTTCGATGTGTAGACAGCCACAAATCAACGCTCTGGGAGTGTCGATATCCTCAGCACCTGCAGTCGTAGGCCGAAAACCCCAAATTTGCAGAGTCGGATCTGCACCCGTCGAGACCACGTAGTCGAAAATGGCCTGCGTAGACCTTTGTCGAAGCCGAACGGTGGCCGAGATGACCTCAGAATGAAATTCTGTGAACACCAAGCCCTTCGGTTCTTCCCACAAGATTTGGGGCCGTGTCTTCGCCTGTCGAATTTCACTCCAATCTGAGCTGGTGACTCTAGCCTCCTGCAGTGCTTCCCCGAGCCTCGATCTGAGCTCTGATACCAGTTGAAGGAGTACGAGCGGAAGTGCGACGCGAGAGAGAGTGCGAGAAGAAGAGCACTACGATATGGTGAACTTGCTCTACTGTAATGTGTAGAGCATAGTGAGTTCTTATTAGGTTTTTACAAAAGAATATGTGTACATACCTGACGGCCCGCCCACTTACCTGGGCGACCACATTGGGCTTTATACCCCAATAGGCATGTTAACCCTCACGGCTCATGGACACCCCATCACCTACGACGGACGTGTATTATGTATTTGGTAGAGTCAGGTATCGGGCTTGTCGGACCAATAGGAAAAGGGTAAGAGTGATCGCCGATGAGAGGCGCACTCTAACTAGGACATTCAAGGGATTAGTTGGCTAAGCACGGGCGCCCAAGTGTGAATGGGGTGAGCTCATATAAAAGCCAACTAAACCTAAAATTCACTCATTCTCTCATTTGTGCAATAGAAGAGTGCTCTTGCTCCATCTCCATCTCCATCTTATTCTTCTTCACCTCCTTGTGTGTGTGTATGTGTGTGTGTGTGTGTGTGTGTGTGTGTGTGTGTGTGTGTGTGCGCGCGCGTGTGTGTGTGTGAGTGAGAGAGAGACAGAGAGAGAGAGAGAGAGAGAGAGTGCGCGATCGAGCATTGCGGCGGCACGACGGTGGTGAAGCGGTTGAGCGCGACCTAGCGGCGTCTCCTTCTTCTTCGCGGCGAGGAATCCTCCACGGCAGGAGCATAGAGCGGTGAGTGACACACCATTGCCCTCTTTTGAGCTTACTAGTTAAGCTAGTTGTGTGCTTGGAGCCGTGTATGGCTCGCACACAGTGTAACAGCAAGTCCCTTGCTTCGACAATGCGGCAAGGAGCGCACAATGATAGCAAGGGCTAAACAGAATCTTCCACAAACACTATATCCCGTGAAACCAGAATACGTTTTTTTTGTGGATGATACAACCTGTAACCTTTGCTTTCAGCACTATAACCAACAAAAATACATTTGACAGCCTTATCATCCAATTTTTTGCGCTGCACTTGTGGCACCAAAGCATATGCCAAACAGCCAAAAACACTCATGTGCTCAATAGAAGGCTTTCTATCATGCCATGCTTCATATGGAGTAATAGACTGCAAAGCTTTTGTAGGACACCTATTAAGTACATAAGTGGCACGCATGATGGACTCAAGCCAAAAAGAATGCGGCAAAGCTTGACTTTTGACCATACATCGTGCCATTTCCGTAAGTGACCTGTTTTTCCTCTCAGCAACACCATTTTGCTGAGGTGTATAAGGCACTGTACATTGGTGTTTTATCCCACGACTAGCCAGAAATGCATTAAATTCATGAGACATATACTCCCCCCCTCGATCGGAACGGAGGGTGCCCATAGTACATTTCGAGACATTTTCAGCCATAGCCAGAAATTGTTTGAAGCACATAAAAACTTCGGAGTTCGCTTTAAGCAGAAATACCCATGCATGCCTGGAGTAATCATCAATGAAAGTCACGAAGTACAGGTAATTACCCAACGACGGAGTTTGCATGGGTCCACAAACATCGCTATGCACAAGCTGCAACCTGCATGTGGCCCGAACTGAACCATCCTTTGGAAACTTAGAACGCTGCATCTTACCCAAAATACAGCCTTCACAAACATGTTTGACACGTGCTTCAAGAGGCGGCAAAGAAGCAACCATATCAGATTTCTGCAAACGCAGCAAACTGGAAAAATTCAGATGACCAAAACGTGCATGCCAAAGTTTTGCATCTGAAATAGCCCTTGAATTTGCAACAGCATTTACAAAATTTTGTCCACACCTGTCATACAAAGTGAGCTTATACAGCCCACGGCACAAAAGGCCAGATGCAACAATTTCATCACCAAAACTGAGATCATGAACTGTACATCTGTCATCCACAAATTTGACTACAAGTCCAAGTCTAGCAAGTGCGGATACAGACAAGAGATTCTTCTTGATCCCAGGTACATAAAGTGCATCAACATGTGTGAAGGAACTACCATTTGTAGCAGTAAGCACAATATTTCCAACTCCCTGAACTGGATAAGAGGCATTGTTGGCACAAGTGACAGAATTCCCATGAGGGACAGACTCAAGAGAGGTAAACAATTCACGATGTGAGGTAATGTGCTTTGTAGCACCACTGTCAAAATACCACACATGTGAATCTGCAACAACTGACAGGCATGCATCATGGACAATAGGATTGTAATTGCACTCTGCGCTAAAAGCCCATTCTGCATCAACATCAGCATCACAGTCTCCTTTCATAGAAGACTCAACAATGGCTGCATTTGTAGTGGAACCAGCATTTGCAGTGGAACCACCCTCTTTCTTCTTATCCTCTTTGGCCTTCAACTTAGGACACAACTTGATCAAGTGATCATTAGCTTTACAATAATGGCAACGCATCTTCTTTTTGCCCTTATCACGAAAATTCCAGACGAAGTGCTGCCAATAGAAGCATTAGGAACAGAATTTTTGCCACTCGCAACAGAACCATAATAAGTGGCTACATTACTGTTACCACCCTTTCTTTGAGAAGCAATAAAAGCCTATTCAACTGCACGCTGCCTAGTCTTGTTTTTTCTAGAAAGTGACTCTTGCAACAGCAATGTGCATAATGCATTAAACATGACAACTTCAGGATTTCCTTGGGTCATCAGTCTCCAAGTACTAGCAAAAGTCTGGTAGGAATCTGGTAAGGCATCAAGAACAGTTTGCACAAGGGAACTATCTGAAATGACTTCATCTGCCAAAATAAGCTACTCATTGATATCCTTGACACTAGCAAGGAAAGTGTCCATATCATCTTCCTCATGCATAATCTTCGACTCCAGCTCTTTACGCAGCAAAGCAATTTTAGCCTCATTGCGACTTGCATAAAGACCAGCCAAAATATCCCAAGCCTGTTTTGCAGATTTGCCTGAACGAATGTGAGGAACAATGGTGCGCTTCACAAACAACACAATCAATGCATGAGCCTGCGTATCCTTTACATCCCAACAAGTTTGTTCTACCGTAGGCAAAACAACTCGAACAGCTGCAATCCTTGCAGCAAGACTTGCAACATCCTCAACATTGCCTACATCCTTAGAACGAGGACGTACATCAATGCCCTGCACAATGTTCCAGACGCCTTTTGACACAAGAACATGTTGCATCATATAAGACCACATAGGGTAGTTGTCCCCATCCAACCTGTCCTCAGCAACAAACATCTTGAACACATCTGTGTTGTTGTTGTCAACCATGGTAAATGCTGCACCTGATGTGAAAACTGCCAAAAAATAGGAGAAATGGAGCGGGAACAACACGTGCTATATAGCACAAACCGTAGAAGACAACTGAAGGCACACAATAGAGAGTGTATTACTTAGTGTGCAATGGAAAAGAGGAAGGAAGCTGAAGGCACACAATAGAGAGTGTATTAGTTAGTGTGCAATGGAAAGATAGATAGCCCTAGAGTGATGGGCGTATATACAATGCACGGGGGAATAAACCTCCTAAAGAGGGAAAAAATGCCCCGGCGGTCCTAGTGTGTTCACACACATCACTACCACATGTATATGGTAACAAATCCCCCCTGGAGTGATGCGGTGAACGAGAGCTGGCACATGAGTAAAGGGAAGTGCCATGCCATAAGGACATGATCAGTCCACAAAGGGGAGTAAGCCCAAAGCTTTGCAGAAAGCTTCAAGCCTCTCAGGAGACAACGCCTTTGTGAAAAGATCTACAAGGTTGTCCTGTGTTGGTACATAAGCCAAGATGATCTCTCCTGCTGAGAGCCTCTCCCTAACATAGTGGTAATGCACCTCAATGTGTTTTTTGCGAGGATGAAAAACTGGGTTCCTCGCAACTGCCAATGCGCTTTGACTGTTAGTGTAGATAATGTTGGCAGTGTCATGTCCAACACCCAAATCAGCCATAAGGCGTCTGAGCCATACACACTCAACTGTAGCTTTGAAGTATTTGTTGACCTGCGAATGCTTGCCAAACCTCACTGTAATCGGAGAAAGTGAGCAGACGTATACTGGAGCAGCTGGCGACTAAGCCCGGGAGGACGCAACCTGCTCTAATACCAATTGTTGGAATTAGGGTTGCAGAGAAACACACACAGCTTGGAGAAGATGGAGGAAGCTCAAGGCACACAATAGAGAGTGTATTACTTAGTGTGCAATGGAAAGATAGATAGCCCTAGAGTGATGGGCGTATATACAATGCACGGGGGGAAAAACCTCCTAAAGAGGAAAAAAATGCCCCGGCAGTCCTAGTGTGGTCACACACATCACTACCACATGTACATGGTAACAGAGAGACACACACAGCTTGGAGAAGACGAAGGAATCTCAAAGCACACAATAGAGAGTGTATTACTTAGTGTGCAATGGAAAGATAGATAGCCCTAGAGTGATGGGCGTATATACAATGCACGGGGGAAAAAACCTCTTGAAGAGGGAAAAAATGCCCCGACGGTCCTAGTGTGCTCACACACATCACTACCACATCTTTATGGTAACATGCCTCTCACTAACTCGCTCGATTTTGTCCTTGCTCGAAAAAGTTTGCTCGGAGTTTGGGATTCCTCCTACTAGCCACATATGCATCACCATGCCCACTCACATCAAGACATTGACGTTGAATCTCATCAGTGAATAACACACTAGCAACATCACTGAAAACTAGCTTGCCATTAGGCGCAGAATTGTTTTTGGCTGTGTTGAAGGTATCTCATGATAATGGTAGCGAATACAGCAAGAAAATGGCCTTCATTTCATCATCAAATTGAGACCTTTAGAAGTAAGTTGTGAATACATATTGTTGTACTCGTTCAAGTGAGAACTAACATTACTGCCTTCTTTCATGTTCATGCGCATCAATTTCTCATCAAGAAAACCTTGTTCGAGGCATTGTTGCCATCCCAAGCATGACATAGAGCATCCCATAAATCTTTGGCATTGGTTTTATCAATTATGATAAAGCAAATGGATTCACCAAGGTGTACACAAATGGTCGTTGTAGCACACTCATTCAAGTCATCGCACTCATCATTAGTATACACATTCTCTCTTCTTACAGACAAGGGTGCTATCAAACCTTTGTTGATCAAACATCTTGCATACACTTCCGCCAAATGACAAAGTTTGAACCATCAAACTTTTTGATGTAGTACTCTTCTCTTTCAAAAGCACTACTCACAGCCATGATTAAGAGAATGTAGCCAAAAACTTTATGGCGAATTGCCTGGGATAATTTTGACAGAGTTTTTTCTAGAATAAGAGCAAAAACTCAAACCAAAAGTAGTAAAATCATTGTGTAAGAACAACTAGAAGTGCCAAGAACGCATAAAATGGACTCATGGGAGAAATTCGACAGAGTCTCCTTTGTATGAGGAGTCAAAACTCAAATTAAAAAATGCATAAACTGTTCAATAGAACCAATGGGCATCAACTGCTCAAAACCACTACTGTGTGACCAACTCGGCATCAAACGCACCAAAACCGCCCATATACATATCCTATGGCGAGGGTACCGTAAGAGGGGAGCTCCAACTACCTGTATCCCTGAAGGTATCTCAACATTCGAGAATACCCCAGCTCAAGGAAAATCTCACGCTATCGACCCTCCAAAGGCTAATGTAGGCACAAAAGGACTAGCCACAGTCTTAGAAAGGGATCTTCCGGTCTGAGTCTCGAAAATGGCCGAGAAAACTACCAAAATAGCTAGAAAATGGCTCCAATGTTGTACAATAGGCAATGTCCACAACTCAACGTACATGAGTGACCTCGCTCAAACATGCACTATGAATTTCTGCATGCAGTACGTGATCCTTGCGAGGATACCTGCTCTGAAAAGAGTTGAATAGCACTATGGTGTGCTAAAGCAAACATGCATCTGTCAACGCATTTGTCCACAGAGAAACTGCTATCAAATTGACTGTCAAAGTAGCCTGAAAAAGTGTTGTGTCTGTAAGCGTCAGAAAACCTGGAGAAACTGGTGTAGGTGGGCTCAGAAAACCCCCTGTGTACCTGCATGTCGGTGTAGATATGTGCCGATTTCCATTGCCGGATAGAAATCCGCTAGTTGAATAGTCACCAAAGGTGCTCGGAGTCAAAACAATGTCATAGAGCGTCATCGATGCGCTCGGTGCCGATGCCAGGTGTCACTCCTCTATGGTAGAGGCACCTTACCAGTGCATGTTGCAAGCACGAAGATCGATGTCGGGTCAGATGTCGAAATCCACCCAGATGGAGAGGTGTTGGTGCCAAATCGCAAGGATGGTAGTGAAACTGATGTGTCGGAACAACAAAATGCTGATGTTGAGGCCGCCTCCCACCGTCGGATGGGAGTCTCCTGATGCGGAGATGAAAACTTTGCTCTCTCTCTCTCTCTCTCTCTCTCTCTCTCTCTCTCTCGCTTGCTCTCAATCAAGCTGTCTTGCTCGCTCTCTTTTGAGAAAATCTCTCTCTCTCTTACAACTCTCAAACTCTTTCTCAGGGATTGTTGAGAGCTACAATGGAGCGGGGGGGCAGGGGTTATGTAAAGGGCTATAGGTGGGAATGAACCCTTACAAACACAAGGTTTGTGTAAGTAAGCGTTAAAAGGAAATTCAAATTCATTGACTCTGTCAAATTCAGAATGGTGACTCTGACGAGATGACGAGCAGACTGGGGGGGCTGGGTTCGGCCTTGCAACCTCTGAGTGCTCGCGATTTTCTTCCTGCTTAGCTTGCGACCTGCTGAGCTCCAATATGCAAGCCTCCAATTTGATTGCTCCGTCTGGATTCTACTCAAACCCGATTTACTTACTTGTTTGGCTTCAAGGCCCTCTTGCCTTCCTTCTCACGGCCTTACTGCGAAGCCTTTGTTTACACCTCATGAATTCCTCAACTTGCCCCAATTTTTCTCACTTGATTTTCTCTGCTCGATTTCCTGAGGTGCCATCAATTGCCTAATGTGCTCTTTGCTTGCATGCTTGATTGCCTCAAGCTCCCTCCTCGCTTGGTTGCATCTGAACTTTGGCTTTGCTTGACTATTTGTTGCCCGATTCCTTGTTGCAATGGTGCTCAATTTCCCCATGTTCGGTCCTACAAAGCTTGCCAAGCTCCCCTTGCTTGAGATCACTGCACACGTGGATTAGCCGAGGCTCAGGATTGGGTGTTGTGTGCTCTGATACCACTTGTAGATCCGGATGCGGAGAGTGCAAGGAAAGGAGAGAAGGGGAAGGAGATGAGAGGATAGACATACCTGTTTTGGTGAAGATGTAGAGAGTGGGAACTCTCTATCTCTTTATAATCATTATAACCAATAAATGAGTAATGGGCAGGCGCCCGACCCCACAGGGCCTGAAACCCAACACTCAGTGCCATGCCAAGATTCATATAGAGAGAGAGATTCACAACGGGTCTATCCTCAAATTTTGTACATGTAGCACATCATTTCAAAAGGAGGGTTTTTTAGAATTTCAAAGAGTTGCAAGATTGTGTTTATTGGAGGGGTAAAATTATGATTTTAAAAAATGTTACTAGTTTAAGAAGGACCATGGGTCATTTAATTCATGGTGAAGTGTGTGTATAAAGGAATTTAAAAACGCGATTTGAAAAAATGTTACTGGTTTAAGAAGGACCATGGGTCATTTAATTGATGGTGAAGTGTATGTATAGAGGGATTTAAAAATACCTCTTGAACACATGTGCTATGGGTGATTTTAGGAAGGTGGATCCCCAGGGAGAGATTGCACTGCTCTAGTGGGACACATCTACTTGGTACATAAACATCATACATGAACATATGTAGCAAAGCTTGGCTTTTGACCATAAATTAGGAAGGTGGATCCCTAGAGAGAGATTGTAGCACTCTAGTGGGAGACATCTACTTGGTACATACACATCACACATGAACACACGTGGCAAAACTTGGCTTTTGACCAGAAATTGTTCCATCTCCATACATTGTGCTATAGGTGATTCTAGGAAGGTGGTTCCCTAGAGAGGGATTGCAATGCTTTAGAGAGACATCACACATGAACACATGTGGCAAAGCTTGACTTTTGTCCAGCTTTTGACCATACATTGTGCGATCTCTGTATAATTGACCTATTTTTCCATTCAGCAATGCCATTTTACTGAGGGGTAAGTCTTTAGACAGATATTCTCCTCCTCCATGAGATAAGAGAGTTCCAACAATATAGCCAATTACGTTTTCATCCATAAGCAATAGATGCTTGAAGCACATAAATACTCTGAATTTTAATTTAGGTGGACTTGCCCACACATGCTAGAGTAATCATCAACAAAAGTCATGAACTGAAAATGATTCTTAAACGTGGAGTATGCGTCAGACCACAAACATAACTATGGACAATTTGCAATTTGCAAGTAGCCCCCATAGAACCATCCTTAGGAAACTGAGAGCGTTGTATTTTTCCCATATCACAACATTCATAGACATCTTTCAAGGGTGCCTCAAGAGGGGGAAAGGAAGCAACCAATACTTTTTTTTTTGCACAGTGCAAACTGGTAAAATGCAAATGACCAAAATGTGCATGCGCAAGGTTTTCATTTGAAAGAACCTTAGGATCAATTGCATTTGAAAGAACCTTAGAATAAAAAAAATATGCATGCGTAATCTTCCACACCTCTTGTAAAAGCATTGAGCTTATACAGTCCATGAATTCAAGTACTAGATGCCTAAATTATATCACTTATGATAGCATACACAGTACATATGCCATCCACAAACTTGACTATAAGACAAGTGTAAAGCATGGGGTGACTAGAGCTTGGAATCCACCTCCCAACCTCCCACTATATAGGAAATGCTCCTAGCCCTTTGCCGTAGCCGGATTCCCTTGTCCACACTGCCTAGTCCGACCCCTGGCCCAGTCCATGACTCCCTGGTCTTGCCCTTGTCTTGACATTACTCCCCCCTTAAGGAAGAGTTTTCGTCCTCAAAAACAAAAGTGGGAAACTTCTTCTTAAGAGCACTAATGTTTTCCCAGTGGCACCTTCCTCATGTCGATCTTTCCACTTCATTAAAGCTTGTCGACGTACATGATGACGCGTACGTAAATCATAATAGTCGAGAACTCGTTCAGGTTCATGTCGTAAGGTAGGAGGTTCAACAAAATCGACCAAAATCTGTTGGCCAATGACATGGTCGTCCCCATGTAACCGCTTACATAAACGGCTTACATGAAACGCCAAATGAATACAAGAATGTGTAGGTAGCGATAGTTTGTAGGCACGATCACCCAGTCGCTTGAGTGTTTTAACAGGCCCACAATATTGTGGAGATAATTTAGGTGTTGGCCCAGTTTTCAGACTTTCTGAATGCTCTGGCACACGTAAAAATACTTCCTCCCCTTCCTCAAAGGTAACTTGTCGACGTTTCTCATCAGCATGCTTCTTATACCGATCCTGCGCTTGTTGAACGTTCTGACGAGCGAGTTTCAGCATATCCAGGTGGTCTTATAGAAAATCCTTAACTTGTTGGAGTTTTTTGGTTGCCAACCCCACTGTAAACTGATGACCTAGGTTGAAAACCATACATGAGCATGAAAAGACTAAATCTAGTCGTGATATGCCTAGCACTGTTGTAAGCAAACTCAAGAAGAGGTAGATATTCTTCCCAGTCTATTTGTTTCTTGCTAATGTATGTGCATAGCATATCCTCTAACACTTGGTTAACTCGTTCAGTTTGACTATCCATTTCTGGATGATCGGATGTACTGAGGTTTAGTTGTGTACCCAATCGTTTAAACACAACCCTCCAAAAATGACTCTTAAACTTGGGATCACGATAACTGACAATGTTACTTGGCAACCCATACAACTTGTATAGGTTGTCCACAAATAACTTGGCTAATTCTGGAGTCTTAATCGTTGATTTGGTTGGAATATACTTACATAGTTTAGTCAACCGATCTACGACCACCCATACTGAGTCATGACCTCGTATAGTGGTTGGTAAACCCACAATAAAATCCATAGAGATACTTTTCCATTTACCATTGGGAATCTCCAAAGGATGTAAGAGTCCTCCTGCTTTCAGGCGCTCTGCTTTGTTAACCTGACATTTTTGGCAATGCAAGACATAATCTTGAACAAAGCCATGTAAACTTGGCCAGTAAATTGTTGTCGTACAAGAGCATAAGTCTTTTTTTTAATACCTCGGTGCCTTGCACTTGGACTATCATGACATTCATAAAGAATTTGGCACTGAATGTCTGTGTCCGTTGGTACACAAACTCTCCCCTTATGGAGTAGGTACCCATTGTTGATGGTAAAATTCTTCCATCGCTGTAGTTCATGACTCGACAGAGGAGAACTGTGTGTGGAGGTTAACGATACACTACTATCATTGGAGTGAGAAGGATCCCTCATTTGTACATGGCTCCACACTTTGGAATATGCGTTATCCTGATCATATTTGTCCTTTAGAGAATCCAAAAATTTACTACAAAGTTCCGTGAATAAGAGAGAATTGATCTCTGGCATACGACTAAGAGAGGCAGCCACCACAACGTATCGTCCTTTATGATATCGGAGCTTGGCGTCATATTCCTGAAGAATCTCAGCCCATCTAGCTTTTCGACCCTTCAAATCGATTTGTTGTGTAAACCATTTAATGCTTTCATGGTCAAACACAATCTCAAACTGAGCACCATACAAATAATGTCTCCATGTTTTCAAGGCAGACACTATTGCATATAGTTCGCGTTCATAATCAGAGTAATTCTGTTGTACTGAATCAAGATTCTTGCTTTCAAATGCAATCGGTCGTTCGTCTAGCAGGACTGCTCCAATAGCACGGTCAGTGGCATCCGTTTCCAAAATGAATGGTTTCAAAGGATCTACAATAGCTAGGATTGGAGCTGTAGCTAATGCATCCTTGAGCGTATCAAAACTATGTTGTTGAGCGGGTCCCCACTGAAAAGCTTTGCCTTTGCCTTTCAGTTGGTCCATCATGGGAACAGCAATATTAGCATAGTTTTTACCAAACCTTTGATAAAAACCTGCAAATCCTAAAAGAATCTATAACTCTTCCAGATTTTTAGGAGAAGGCCACTGCCAAATGGTATCCACTCTGGTTTGATCCATATGTAGCCCAGTAGCTGAAATAACATGCCCAAGATAGTGAATTTCTTCTTCAGAAAATCACACTTAGATTCCTTGGCATATAATTGATTTGTTCGTAACAATTTGAACACCCGCCTCAGATGTTGTAAGTGTTCTTCTTCAGAAGCACTGTATACTAGAATGTCATCAAGAAAAACGATGACAAATTTGCCCAAGTACGGCCTCAAGACACTATCCATAAGTATCATGAATGTTGCGGGTGCATTGGTTAGCCCAAAAGGCATAACCAAAAACTCGTAGTGTCCAAACCTTGTTCGGAATGCAGTTTTGGGTATATCAGCAAGTCGAATATGTACTCGGTGATAACCTGACTGCAAATCTATTATCATAAAAATACGAGCGTGAGTGAGCTCGTCAAACAACTCATCCACACACGGCAATGGGTACTTGTTCTTAACAGTAACCGCATTTAAGTCATGGTAGTCTACGTACATGCGCATACTACCATCTTTTTTCTTCACTAATAGGATAGGAGAAGCCCATGGTGAAGAACTTGGTTGGATAAACCCTCTGCTAAGATAGTCAGCAAGCTCACCTTAGCAGCTTCAGAGTAACTCATACGGTAGGGTGGTTTACTGATTGGTTTACTGCCTGCAACCACATTGATGCTATGTTGCACCGATCGTGTCGACGGTAATCGTGATGGCAAATCATTAGGAAAAACATCATGAAACTCCTTTAATAAATCTTTTAAAATCACTAGCAACCTTTGCTTGTTGAAAAGTAGCCATTTGTGGAAGAGATGAGAGAGAAGCATGCGGCGTTTGAGGAATGTTCAACAAATTCAATGTTAGAGAGAAAATGAGACAATGAGTAACACAAGAAAACTTGATCTATTTCATTATAAAAAACGAGCTGCATAAGCTCAGCTGTACATATCAGTGGTGAAGAAGGCACATCCTTCTCTCCTAACAAAAACACATGTGCGCCATGGGATTCAAGCATCAAGCTATTGTGCTAATAGCTACATTTCAGTGATGGTCCTAGGCTATGCAACCATTCTCTACCAAGGACCATGTCTGCCCTCTCCATGTTCATAACCTGAAAATCCAAGGATGTGGAGTAGCCTTGTACCTCCAATGGTACAACTCAGACTTGAGTATCCCATATTTCGGTATCATATCCACATTCATCATTGCTACCTTGTAGCGGTGGGTACTCGGAGTTTGAGGCAATTTGAGTTTTTTCACCAATCCATAATTAATGAAATTGTGAGTAGCACCGTCATCCACCAAGATGCGCACCTTGTGCCCTTGCAAAGATCCATGCATACGTACTAACTCATGTGGTCCGAAGGTCTGTTGCCACATGGAAGCTGTGAGACAGCATTCATGCACCACCTCAATGTGTTTTACTTCCACTGTAGAGAATCGTGAGGAAGACTTAAGAGGCAGCAGTTGCACCGTGTGCACTGCTTTCTCCTTGCCATGAGCAGCATATTTTCCCTTGGGACAATCCTTTTTGCCATGATCGCTTCCCAAGCATTGAAAACATAATTTCTCTTTTTTAGCCTTATCAAAGTCCTCAGGAGAGAGAGGACCTTTGGACCCCTTGGATTTTTAGGTGCTTCAGAATTGGATACTATAAATTTTCTTTTATTGTGCCCATATTGTGTGTGTGTATTACCATGTGTATTAGCAGGCACGTGATTATTATGTGATTTCTTTTCATCTGGATCATCATGAATGTGTGCTTTCACTATGGCCTCCTCAAGTGTTTTAGGGTCTTGAGTCTTGACGTGCTTCTTAAGTTCTGGCGTCAGACTGTGGATAAACCCACATACTTGCTAAAAGGTGTCTAGCCCTTCCAACGTGAGGATAACATCCCGATAAAGAGAGATATATTCAAGTAATGATGGGTGTTGGCGCATGGAACACATGTCCCAAGCCGTTCAATTCCGATCTGCCTCATTTGTAGGCAAGAATCCTTTGCGAAACATAGCCTCAAAGGCTGCCCAACTCCGTGATATAATATTCTTCTCCTTGAGAGATATCAACCACTTGTAGGCCTTCCCTTCCAAGTTAAGCTTGTTTGGTGTGCTCTGACTGTTTCTGGAGTACGCCATAAGGCGTGAATTCCATCCCACTTGCTGAGAAAGATATTCAACTGCATCCTTATTGCGATCTCGGTCTTCTCCCATAAAAGTCAGTGGTTTGGTGTTTTTCAACAACTCATCCACCTCCTTTGAGTGAGAGTGTGCACAGAATCTAGAGCTGGACCTTGTCAATGATCAAAAGGGCCTTGCCCCTGAGTAGCAGTTTGCATGCATGTGTGTGTCAACAAGGCCCTTGGCCTGCCTGCTTCGTAAGTTGTATCACTAATGTAGATAATTTAGTGACGTTTTCATTTAAAGATGCAAAATTTCCTTCCATGACTAATATGCGTGTCTGAAGTGCACGAAATTCTTGAATATCAAGTAGTTCATAAGTGTCATCACCTGCCATAGCGTCACGGGCACTCTCCGTGAGAGCATCTGGCCACAAGCCATCACGATCAGGATCAGGCGTATGATGCGCAAAATCAAAAGTCATATTGATATCTGAATCCATGGCAACACCGTGCAGTGGAAGGAATAGAAGGAAAAATACCTGGTGTCGAAAAATAATCTCATAGTCGTATGATGCACCGCAGCAGGTAATGAGCCGTGCTAATTACGTTAGTACTCCACGCTTGAAGCGACTGGTAATTTTGTTGGTAGTCCAAGCTTTAGTGAACCGTAAATTCACCCGTTCAAGGGTACCGAATAGATTTGTTGCAGTCGGCTGAAGGTTTCAAGGTATCTATTGATTCTGGACACTAAGGGGGCAATCAAATATTTTTGCACTTTAACCTTGTCTACAGCAAACGGATTGCCTTCTGGAGTGGCTTCGTCAATTTGCTTGCACCCCCAAGTGAGGTCAACAACATGTTTGGTGGGTATCCCTTGCATGTCGGGTGGGCATGCCCCCTTAGTCAAAAAAATTGTCCAATTTTGGACCTTAGGGCAAGCCCATGTGAACACAAAGCTTCTCACAGAAGCTATGGTACTGCAGGCTGCCATGGCTTGACGAAGGAAGACGTAGCACCCCGTGTGGTGCTCCACCGGGGTCGCCTAGGAAGCGCGAAATGACCGCAGGGGCAGCGCGAGCCGGTTGAGTGCAAGAGTGCCAGAGATGGCAGAGGTTGAGCTTTGCTCCCTCCCTCAACCAAGCTCGCCTACACACGCTACCTTAGGTGTGTTTTTTTTGTTGCTTAGCACGCGGCCATGCCCTCCTCCAACTCCTTTTCCCTCAAAGCTTGCATGTGCATGCTAAAAAAAAAGCAGTGGTCCACGACCCACCCCTCTTACCTAGAATCCTTGCTCTTGATACTAGTGTAAAGCATGGGGTGACTAGAGCCTGGAATCCACCTCCCAACCTCCCACTATATAGGCAATGCTCCTAGCGCTTTGCCCTAGCCAGATTACATTGTCCACACTGCCTAGTCCGGCCCCTGGCCCAGTCCATGACTCCCTGGCCTTGCCCTTGTCCTGACAACAAGTTTGCAAGTGCATATATAAACAAAAGATTCTTTTCGATCAGAAGTACATGTAAAGCATCATGGCAAGTATGAAACGAGGTGTGAAAGAACTTCTATTTCTATCAATTAGGGCAATCTTTTCAGCTCTCTTTATTGGATAAGAGGCATTTCTGGCACATGTAGTAGTAAAATTTGTTTGGGGCTGTCTCAAGAAAATTGAACAAATCAGGATGAAGCATAATGTGCTTGGTTGCACACTTTCAAAATTACACACATATGTTGGGATGCAGGCTTTTGTTGCATCTCGTGTGAGAACAACCTCTCCACCTAGGATTGTGTTGTGTCAATAAACCATGTGAAGGCTATGTGTGTATCCTATGTGGAAAGCCTCGTCACAATAGTCCTAGTTGGCTTCTTGTTAGCTTACCTATGATGTCCCCCACTGTGTGCGCAAAGATTCCTAGCTAAAGGGTACAATTTGAGCATCTGTTTGCACTAAATAACCTCTCAATAATCTAGTGTTTGTGTCAAGTTCATGCTACTCTAGCATTGAGTCATTAATGTGTAATTAGTTTCTCTAATTATTTTAATTATGCTCTATCATAAATGGTACAATGGAATATCCACCATAGCCACTGATACCAACAAATGATATCAGAGCCATAAGCTAGATTAGCATTTCCTAATTTGCTAGATCCTAAGCATAATGATATTCCTCTATGCAAGATCTTGTGAAGTTTTTCTCTTGCTCACAAGATTGGTTAAATTTCTTTGCATGTGCATTTTAGATTAGCACTAATCTACTAACTTAATTACTTCTCTAATGTGAAATATGGTCTTGGTGATACCTTGAGCCACTACCCTCTTAGTTCAAATCAAGAAGCATGTGATTAACATTCTCTAATATTCTCTGAATTGAGCATTTCATTAGAGTGTGAAGAGTATTGTGCATTCTGCATCAATAAAGCACTCTTACTCTCATTGGACTTTCGATATTACCAATTGCAAAAGACCTTATAAGAGTGATAGACTCTTTAAGTGGATCATCGAACCTCATTTTGTATATTTCAAATATTCAATTAGTAACATAGCTTTTCTCATCATCATTTGCTATTTTTCTCTACTGTGCTCTTGGAGAGCTTTTCAACAAGCCCATAAACATTGTTTTTTAGTCTCATTTTCCCATTAAATACTTGGAGAAAATAAGAAGCTATATTTGTATACCCTCAATAGAAAGCAAGCTTTACACACCTAAATTTGGTAGCTTTGGTTAAAGCTTTTCAAGTCATCACTCCCAAGATGTTTATTGCATCTTGACAAGATGACTTGCAACTTATCTCTACATCTCCTCACTCTGAAGTCACCAGTTGATATCTGACCCCACTTGGCACTGCCAACTTGCACATTAACCACCTTCATTTGTGGCTGATCTACTTTAGTTAACGAGCACCCGCCACATCAGCTGATGGGTCTACACTATTCCTCTCTAGTCCAATTTTCTCATGTGCTTATGGCATCATCGACACCCACAATACCTCCTCATGATTGAAACCCATAGTACTCTACTGCACCAATCAAGATTCGACACCCTTTATTGCTGTATGCAATCCACGCTTGAAGGATTATATGTATCTACTATCGACGTTATCCAACTGCCAAGTGCCTATGCAGACAACTTGTCATTTGTCCCGTTGACACTATTCACATTACCTGTTGCTACAAAAAGTTAACTCTAGCCCGCTGTCCTAGTGACAATAGTTGCCCACATGTTGCCTCAAAGGCACCAAGCCACATCTGTCCATAAGTTGAATAGTCAAGCTCTAGGCTCCAACTCATCAAATCTTTATTAATGGGCACTTTTGGTTTGGCTAATAAGAAAGCCTTAAAACACAAACAACCAAACATTGGCCCCACCACAAAGTGGCTAAAATATCCAAGCTAATTCGCGCAATTCCTGACCGATTTTTTGTTCTCTTCAACTTTGCAGAAGAACGTTTTCTCAAAATCTTCACTAATTTTGAGATACGTCACTCAGACTGCCTGTAGGTCGTGAAGTAGAAGCTGCAGTTTTTACAGATCTGTTTCGATCTGTAAAAAGCTTATTTGAAGTCCATTCCCGCCATCCCCAACCGTTTTCGCGTGGTCTACAACTTTGCAGAAGGAAGTTTTTGCAAATTTTGCACAGTTTGAGAGATATTCAGTTCAGACAGTAGGGTGGTCTACCCTCGTCGGTTCTTTTGCGTACAGGTTTTTGTTGCAGACTCTTTTTTCAATGCCTGTCACATGCATATTTGATGTAAGGTCTTGAGGGTCTGTTATATCAGACAAACCGCCGCAGCGGTTACAGAAAAGGGTTTCTGTGGTTGATGTAAGATCTTATGTGGTTTATGTATTGTGATGGAAATATGCAAAGCCTATTGTTGAGGGTCGTAGTGAGGTTTTATTGAGCTGGGGGATTCTCAAATGTGGAGATCCTTTCGGTGATACAGGTTTTGGAGCGAGCCCCTGACATCCCCATAGTTTCGGCATCGACATAGGATGTATGTTTATGCGGTTAGTGCAGTATTGGTGTGCATCTGCTGACCCGCCATTGTTGGCATTGCTGTCATCTTTATGCGTATGCCTTTGACAGTGTTCAGTTGGTCAGAGACACTCTTCTAGAGTTGGAGACATTGACAGTGACAGTTCTTTGAGATTTGATCTTGCCGGTTTAGCCACTTTGCTCAGCGTTTCAGTCATTGTACACATTTGTTTTGGGTTCAGAAGTCAGTTTTGCAGGGGAGACTCTGCCGAAATTTTCCAGGTTTCTATCATCTTCTTTAGTGGAGCGGATCTATCACTTTTGTTCCTTGTCGAATGATGGCTTCATCATCGGAGAACTCTTTGTTCAACATTGAGAAGTTGGATGGCACTAACTTCCCATTTTGGAAGGAACAAATCTACAATGTCTTAGTACATAAGAAGCAGATCCGACCGATAAAGATGAAGGGGATAAAGCCTGAGGATATGGATGAGTATGACTAGGAGGAGTTGGATGAGCTTGCCAAGTCCACCATCATGCTGACTTTGTCAAAAAATGTGTACTTCAATGAGAACATGGCAAAGACTAGTTATGAGCTGTGGAAGAAGTTATGTGACCTGTATGAGAAGCAAAGTGCAGCATCACAGGTTTATTGGCTAAAAAAGTTCGTTGATTTGAAGATGGATGAGGGCACACCCATGTGCAACCATCTCAATGAGTTCAACACAATTTTCAGTCAGCTTTCTGCACAGGGAGTCAATTTCGACAATTCGGTCAAAGCAATGTTCTTGCTAGTTACGTTGCCAGAAAGTTGGGAGACTTTTCGCACAACCATAAGTAAATCAGCACCTCCCGATGGTTTAACATGTGCTGATGTTGAGGGCAGTTTTCTTATTGATGAAGTTAGCAGGAAGAATCTTCATACTTCTCGTGGTACTAGCAATGCTCTCGTTGTTCGTGGTCGATCACAAGAAAAGTGCAAGTAGAATCATAGAGGAAAATCTCGTAGCAAATTACGTGGCCGAAAAGACATTGAGTGCTATCATTGTCACAAAAAGGGTCATATGAAGAAAGACTGTTGAAAGTGGAAACAAGAGAAAGGTAAAGACAAGAAGTCGGAAGAAGGCAAGACTAAGGAAAGCAATATAAAGATTGAAGAGATCAACAATGTTTTTGTTGAAGATTCTGATGGAGATATTTATCTCACATCTGCCATGGATTCAACATTTTTGGTTGCCACTGATGACTATGCTTTACAGGATTGGGTTATTGACTCAGGTGCATTGTTTCATGTGACTCCTCACAGAGAGTGGTTCAGTACATATGATGCAGCCCGTAAAGGTCATGTTCGTCTTGGCAATGATTTTGCTTGCGACATAGTTGGTGTCGGCGATGTGCAGCTGAAATTTCAGAATGGTTCTTCATTCATGCTCAAGAATGTGAGACACGTGCCGAAGCTTACCAAAATCTTGATTAGTACAAGACAATTGGATGACGCAGGATATTACTACACATTTGGTGATAGCTCATGGAAGATCACCAAAGGTTCTTTAGTAGTAGCACATGGTTCAAAGTCTGGGACTTTGTACATGCTACATGTATCCAATGTTAAAAACCATGTAATTTGTGTAACCGAGTAGCCAAGTGTTTCTTTGTGGCATCGCCGGTTAGGATATATGTCTCAAAAGGGAATGAAAATCTTATCTCGTTTTGGTTATGTACCTGGCTTCAATTTCTTAGACTTTTCAGTTTGTGAGCATTGTAGACATGTAGTAGTGTTAGTGTGTATACGCGCTTCACCAGGGGCACTTTTCTCCCACTGGGTTTTTCCCCCTGGACATCTGGTGTGAAAGGACACCTTATCTCTTAGGGTTTCATATAAGCTTTGTAGCTCTGAGTTTGTATACAAAATATAATTATTATTCCAATACAGAGAGAGAGACTACAGAGATCTCGTACACAAGCTCTGTGTCTTCTCCTTCTCCATCTTCTTCCTACTCTGAGTTGCTGTCTTCCTTCTGTTTCCTGTTTCATCATCTTCAACAATTGGTATCAGAGCGAGGTGATTTTCAGAGCCTCTACTTGCGTTTTCGCGTCCGCGCGCGCAATCGCAGTTTTCAGGCAGTTTTCGGAAAATTTGTTCGTGGGAGCATCCTCGACGTTCCGGGAGTATTCTGAGCAGGCGACCTGAGGTTTTACCCCCCTTTTGAAGCCGTTCGAGCCCTCAGAATTTCGTTCTGAGCAGCGTAGCAGAAGTTACTTTTCCGAGGCGTTTAGATCAAGAGGGTGTGCTTTTTGATAGATTTTCTTCAGGTAAACAGTTCTTTTGGGAAGCAGCTTGTCTTAGCTTTGTGCTGAGATTTTGTGTAGAGTTTTGCTTGGATTGGAGAGGAGATTTGTGAATCTCTTGGAGGTTCTTTTGCTCTCTTGTGTGCATCTACAGTATGGCTCAATCTACGGAGAAAGAGATTTTTGGTGCGTTTACATCCGAAGACAAATTGGATGGTACCAACTATTCTCTTTGGTCTTTTATGGCCAAAAATGTTTTGGTTGGTAAAGGATTGTGGGATTATGTATCTGGAGATGAAGTTCGTCCAGGTAGCATTGCACCTGCCACGCCTGGTCGTGGTGCAGCTGTTGGTGCAGGACCCTCGTATGGCAAGCCGTAGGTCAAACGGACAGAAGAAACGCAAAATACACAAGCCGTAGATCAAATCCAGTTACGTTTTTCACCGAAAAAACGCAAACGGACTTCGGAAACTAATTCTACGCCTACCAAAACCATCCGTAGTCCATTAGGTAGTCTTAAAGCAATGTCAAGAGCGTGTACGACAAGTCGTAGGTCAAACGGACAGAAGAAACGCCAAATACACAAGCCGTAGGTCAGATCCGATTACGTTTTTCTACGAAAAAACGCAAACGGACTTCGGAAACTGATTCTACGGTTACCGAAATCATCCATAGTCAATTAGGTAGTCTTTAGGCAATGTCAAGAGTGCGTATGGCAAGCCGTAGGTCAAACGGACAGAAAAAACGCCAAATACACAAGTCGTACGTCAAATCCGGATCCGAAGATAAAACAAGAACTCTTGAGACCGTTTACATAGATTGTCTGAAGAGCACGCGTGTGTGTGTACGTATGTTGCACCCAAAAATATAGGCTTTAATTTGACCAATAAAGACATGATGTACCCGGTGGTCCTGATCTCCGTGCACCTCTAGACCAAGGTGTGCGGAGATCGGGCATGGCTAGAGAACGTGAGGTAGTTTACACTGTGGAGACGAAGAAGATGGATCCGAAGATAAGACAATCCATCTTGAGACCGTTTACATGGATTGTCTGAAGAGCACGTGTGTGTGTACGTATGTTGCACCCACAAATATAGGCTTTAATTTGACCAATAAAGACATGATTTACCTTGTGGTCATGATCTCCGTGCACCTCTAGACCGAGGTGCACAAACTAAGTTCATTATGGTCATGGTTTTAAGTTGGTACGGTTATGGTTTTGCACAAAGTTCATTTCATTTCTTTCATTGGCCTTAAATCTCATGTGAGATTCTACATGGATAGCATGTAGGAGGCGTATACATGATATGGTTTTTTTTGAAAAGTTTATGTAAAAACGAAGGGAACTCTGCTGAAATTTTTGCGGGAGCACGGTTGATTTTGGTGCTGCTCGCTTTCTTGGGCAGAGGGCAGGAAGTCTGGCTGTGGTGGCTGTGTCCATCTTTTCACTGGGCACAGGCTAGGCTACCTTTCCTCTGCCCAAGAATTTTTTTTCTGTTATGGTCGTCAATATATGCGTCTATATTTCCGTCGAAATCTGCGTCGCTATCTGCGTCACAAATAAAGCCTTTCCACGTATATATCGACGCAGATTCAGATAGTTTTACAGGGATGCAGATAGCGACGTTAAGCGTCGATATATACGTCGATGACACCTTTTTTTGTTGTAGTGGTACATGCCAAAGTGATACGCCTACCTCATCAATTGTATGTCCGATGAGACCATTATGACCCCTGAGGGGAAGCAAGTGATGGGCCGCATACAACAGTTGTGTAGATGTGAATGGGCCTCACATATACAAATACTTCAATGCAAGAGTCTAATACTCACACCTCTCCAGCCCGTCGATCCATGACGTAGGTGATGGGACAAAATCCTCCTCGAAGGTCGCACAGGGGGGGCAAGGTCTCTCAAAGAGGAGGAAAGGGCATGGTGAAGGAGGGGAGTTGGGCAGTGCAAAACTCCCGCAAGAGAGGAATGGCCGCGCGCAGGGAAGCCGGTAGCTGTGGGCATCGCTCCTGTGCTCTCTTTTGTATAAATATGGGATGTTGGCTGGGACAGCATCAAGCTGATGCTGGGTTGGTTATGCTAGCATCTCTGGAAGTTATTTCGCGCAACTGCTTGTGTTCGAGTCCTCCGCTCCCTGCCTTTTGTAGGGATAAGTCGCATGAGAGAGATCTCAGATCGAAGCGTTAGCATTCAGAGTGGATCTCAAGGAGGTATCGCAAGACTGAATGAATAAAATATCGAGAGAGCCAGTAGTAGTAGTAGTAGTAGTAGTAGAGCGCTATTGAATTGCTTAACAACAAAAATTACAAAGTGTAGCCCTCCTCAAAACCCAGCTTCCTCCGTTGAAGTGTAAAAGACATACCAATGGGGCAGTTCATAACACGATTTTGAATTTCAAATTCTTCGTTTTGCTCTCGCTCTCTCTCTCTCTCTCTCTCTCTCTCTCTCTCTCTCTCACACACACACACACACACACACACACACACACACACACACACACACACACACACACACACACACACACACACACACACACACACACACACACACACACACACACACACACACACACACTTCGTGTAGGCGCAACTCAGAGAGCCGCCGACGCTTGTTAGAAATGGTGAGTCCCCCTCTCTCTCTCTCTCTCTCTCTCTCTCTCTCTCTCTCTCTCTCTCACACACACACACACACACACACACACACACACACACACAAGCACACACACACACACACACACAACACTGTGGATAATTTGTCGTGTTTGCATCGCCTGGGGAAAGAATGAAATATCAGCAAGCAGGGGGCAGAAGAGAAGTCGAAGCAGCATGCACCAAGAAGAGGGCACTCATGGAGAGCTGCTCCCAAGCTCTAAGGAGAGTTAGACGGCTTCGCAGAAGTTCCAAGAGACGTGAAATCAAGCAAGCGGGTCCACGCAAGAACTACTGCACAGCTACATAGCTTTTGAAAGTGCCATGCGCAAGATCTTGACTGATGGGAGTAGCAATTTTTCAAGCGTTGATCGCTTTGTTCTTAGATTAATTCTGCTAGGAAAGACCACCTCCCTGATGGGCAAACTGGAGAAAGCTTGCAGATTGTCAGAGAAGGAGCACTCTAGATCTCGCATTGCAGCTCTTAAAGCTGAGAAGAAGAGTTTGGTATGTCTTTTACCCTTCAATGGAGCGAATCACCACATGTTCAATTAGGTTAGATTTAAGATAAGATTTTGGATTGAGTTTTTATATTAGAGTCTAACTTTGAGATTACCGTAAAAAAATTAGAGTTAGACGAATAGTGAAAAGATCTACTGTGAAAAGATGTTAAGATGTTGTGAAATGCTACAGGTAGAGAAGAGGCAAAGGGGTTTTGTCCACTACATGCACTATCATGTAGACGTGGATGTGTAGATTTCTTGTACCCACAAATATAGGCATTGACCAATAAAGACGAGATTATAACCCGGTGGTTCTGATCTCCTTGCACCTCTAGACTGAGGTGTGCGGGGATTGGACATGACTAGAGAATGTGAGGTAGTTTCTAGTGTGAACAAAGAGAAAGAGAGAGAGAGAGAGAGAGAGAGAGAGAGAGAGAGAGAGAGAGAGAGAGAGAGAGAGAGAGAGAGAGATAAAAGACGAAGAATGCCAATAGAAGATTAAATTTGTTGTCCAAGTTATAAGATTTTTATCCTTATTATGAGTAGTGATGAGGATGTGGGGCCGTCCAACCAAAACAGCTATCTCTCAACGAGGATCTTATGTCCTTGTAATCAATGCAAGCATGTTGTGCGATGGACAAGACGCATTTCTTTGCAGCACGTTCGCGAATTTGGGGAGTTTGATCCATCTATTATAGATCGAGTTGTTGCCAATTATAACTTATCGGACTCTGACGCTGGCCAACAGGCAGCAATCTTGCAACCCAAAAGACGTGTTCGCAGGCGCTTTGGTCAAGCAGTATATGTGAGGCCATAAGATGTAGCCTCTGACAGCTCGGGGGATGATCATACAGACCACATTCCCAACGAGGCAATGTTTGAGCCCGAGATTGATAAATTGATCGAGACGATCATGGATTCACAAAGGCTTATCTATGATGATATGAAAAGTGAAGCCGATACGTCATTGTATAATGGAGCACGTGTGTCTAGATTGAAAGCGCTCCTGGTTCTTCTTAGCATGCATGCAAAGTTTGAATGGAGTGACACTAACGTCACAGCGCTTTTCAGGTGATCTATTACACTTAGTTTACTTTAATAAAACTCTAAATGTATAATGATCTGATAGATTTTTACACAATTGTACCATATTTTTATGTTGTGTAGATTGCTCAAAGAGCACATACTACCAGCTGATAATGTGATGCCAGATTCCCTAGAGGAAGCAAGAAAGATTTTGCAAAACTTGGGGATGGATTACAATTCGCTCCATGCTTGTCCTAATGACTGCATTCTTTTCAGAGGGGAATACATAGACATGGAGAAGTGTCGGAAATGTGATTCCGAGAGATATCGAGTAGATCTCCACGAAACAAAAATTCCACAAAAGGTTTTGCGACATTTTCCTCTGCTTCCTCGCATCAAGCATTTCTTTGAATGTAAGTCCATGGCCGCCCTAGCATCATGGCATGAGGAGAATAAATCTTCGGATGGTGTGCTACGGATTCTTGCAGATTGCGCAGCCTGGAAACATATAGATGGAACATGGTCGGATTTTGCCAGGGAAGCTCGGAATTTGCGCTTAGGTCTGGCTATGGATGGCGTAAATCCATTTGGTCAAAGATCAACATCTTACAGTGTATGGCCCGTTGTCATCGTCAACTACAACATTCCCCCGTGGTTGACTACGAAGAAGGCGCACCTATGGCGAAGCTTGATTGTACCGGGGCGATATAAAGTGAAGAATATGGATGGAAGAGCTACAACAATTGTGGATTGGCATAGAAGTGGTGGATATGAGCCGACACACAGGTCGACGGAATGCTTTGATCAGAGGCATTCTAATGTGGACCATGCAAGATTTGATTGTGTGCGCTCTCTCTCTCTCTCTCTCTCTCTCTCTCTCTCTCTCTCTCTCTTTCGATTGAAAATTCCGCGTTATCGACTTGCCTCTTCCATCACTCAAGTTGAATAGAAGAAGAACGCGTCATTGTATTTATATGCATCATTGCGTCATTGTATTTAATGGTCTTTGCGTCCACTCTAGGTACGTATGCTCTAGGTATGTTCTCACAAGCACGGACGACGAGCACCTCCTCTCTCTCTCTCTCTCTCTCTCTCTCTCTCTCTCTCTCTCTCTATCTATCTACTTGTCCATGTTTTCTACTCCATTCATTCAATATTAAGTTTAAATGTTCATGTGTTTAATGTAGGTATGGATGATAAGGAGTTTCTTTCTTCTTTGTCACCCCTGCAGAGACAGTGGTACGTGGAACGTCATCGCTTTGGCGCACCATCGCGCGTTCCTACTCCATCCGCATCTCCCTCTATTTTGGAGTCCTCAGCGCGCTCCGAAGCTTTGGTGTCGACGAGACGATCTTCACACTCGTCTAGGCGCCGGCGCTCGAGTGGTGGCGGTGGCGGTTGTTGTGGGGATGCCGCCGCCGATGCTTCGACACCGCCTCGTGTTCGACGAGGCTCTTTACCCTCCCCTTCTTTGCCCGTCCCGACACCAGCCACGGCATCGCCATCGACACCAGGTTTTGCACGGTTGACTGTTGTTCATAGCGGCTACACACCACTAGCTACTCCTCTAGGAGTCACTCCAGTGGACACTCCTCACTTCGGGGCTTAGACTCCAGTGGAGACACCTGACGTCCGTACCCCCCTCGACATGCCGCTAGAGACCCCTGCCGGGACACCCAGGTTCACGCGTCAGCGGCGAGAGGGCTTGCCTTACTCCGTCGACTTCAAGGGCGGCATCATCTTGGATGATGAAGGCAAGAAGGTCTTTGCTCTTAGGTGTTTAGACACTACATACTAAACACCTGGAGTGAAGTACCGAATGACTTAAAAGACAGAGTCATCAGCATGCTTCATGACGAGTTTCCCGTTCCAGCACAGGATGACCGCTTCAATGAAGATGTGATGAAGATTCGAATGCGCGAATACTACAAGCACAAGCGTTCCGAAATGCAAAAAGCAATCAAGCATGGGTGGAACAAACCAGATTGACTGGCCAAAGAAGATTGTAAGAATGCGAAGAAAGCAGCGCGCGAGAATCCTGACAAGTGGAAGCAACAAAAGGAGGCAGCCAGAGCGCGAGTAGAGGCAGGGAGCTCGCATCACTTGGGGAGCGGTGGGTGGACATCATTTGAGGCCGATTTTGTAAGTGTTTTCGCATTGCTCTCTATGTTTGATAATTTAGGGTTTATGGGTTTTTAAATTCTAACATAATGGATTCTTTGTATGTTTTGACAGTGGTCGATGACAGGACGTGATCCCACACCGTACGAGCGTGAGGACGCAGGCAGGAAGGGCCCTTATGTACATTCTGAGTTCTCGCGGCGGCATGGTTAGTATTAGGGTTTATTCTTTGCTATTTGTTGTATTGTTTTATAAACGTCGCTATATGTTTATACTTACAAAAAGCTGTCTTATTGTTTTTTTTTTTGCAGAATCCGACAGATACGCCACTTGGACGCGATGAGATGTCTGATTAGACGACGTCAGTTTAGCCATAGCTAGATAGCATTAGTTTCTTTTTGTCATAGCTCATGTATCATTAGACGACTTTTATACGTCTTTTTGAAAACCATGTATATTTTTTAAATAATGACAATGGTTTGTAACTATTACATTTGCAAAGTTTAACAATCAAGTGATTTTTCCTATGTGTACAATTGTCATTGATTTACTTTCATCAATCTACGCTTGTCAGTTTTGTATCTTTATTTTGCAAACAATACGTACTATGGATGATGGAGTTAATGGTTATATGTCTTGTGGGTCTATATCTACCTTTTCACTTTTTTTCAAAGGTGAATCAATTAATGAAACATTCAATATGGTTGATGGGTTGAATGCCCTGCCACCAAAATTTTGCCCTGCTGTTAACCCTCACAGCTCACGGACACCCCATCACCTACGACGGACGTGTATTATGTATTTGGTAGAGTCAGGTATCGGGCTTGTCGGACCAATAGGAAAAGGGTAAGAGTGATCGCCGATGAGAGGCGCACTCTAACTGGGACATTCAAGGGATTAGTTGGCTAAGCATGGGCGCCCAAGTGTGAATGGGGTGAGCTCATATAAAAGCCAACTAAACCTAAAATTCACTCATTCTCTCATTTGTGCAATAGAAGAGTGCTCTTGCTCCATCTCCATCTCCATCTTCTTCTTCTTCACCTCCTCGTGTGTGTGTGTGTGTATGTGAGAGAGAGAGAGAGGGAGAGTGTGTGTGCGATTGAGCATTACGAAGGCACGACGGCGGCGAAGCGGTTGAGCGCGGCACGACTGTAGCTTCTTCTTCATCGCGGCGAGGAATCCTCCACGGCAGGAGCATAGAGCGGTGAGTGACACACCATTGCCCTCTTTTGAGCTTGCTAGATTAGTCTTGTTGTGTGCTTGGAGCCATTTGTGGCTCGCACACGGTGTATCGGCAAGTCCCTTGCTTCGACAGTGCGGCAAGGAGCGCACATTTTTTGCGCCGCTGCCGGGGAATCGCCCTGCACCAAGCCCAAGAGGCACTTTGTGCTTCTCCTATGAGTTGTTTGTAGTAGGAAAGAAGAGGAAGAGGAAGAGGAATGAGTTGTTTTTCTGCAAGTTGTTAATTTCTGTATTGTCTGCAAGTTCTGTGATTTCTGCATAATGTTGTGTTTTCTGTTTGCACACAGTCTTTGCACAATTAGTAGTCGTTAGCTTGTTTGCAGGGAATGATTAAGTAGGAAGGCAGTTAGCAATTTCTGTTGCACACAGTCTGTACACATTTTTCTGTCAAGGTTTGCCTGCACACAGTCTTTGCACAGCAAGGTAGTGAGAGAGGAAGTAGGTGGACAGTTAGCTCACTGTCAGTAAGCCGTTAGCAGAGTGGTTAACAGATTAGTTAGTAGATTAGCTAGTGGTTAGCAGCATTGTTAGTAAGTAGATAAGGTAGTGAACTGTTGACTGGGAGGTTAGGTAGGTGACAGTGTGTGTGGCCAAGAAAGGGTCACCAAAACCGCGCGTCATCGCCCAAAAATTAACAAAATAAAAATAAATAAAAATAAATTTTAATTTTAATTTTTTGTAAAAAAATTAAAAATATATATATATATATAAAAAGTAAAAAAACCGAAGCGTGAGTGAGGCGTGAGTGACTGGGGGGCTACACTAAAATTTTGATCGGGATCATTTCCCCAAGCTCAAGCCCATGCCCAAGCCAGGCCCAGGCCTCAGTCCTCAGTCTTATGATATATACTAGACTCACTCTTATATATATATACCCTACCCCCTCAAGAGGGAATGAGAGCATGTGGGGCAAGTCCTCCACTCTCCTCCCTTCTCTTCCCACTTGCACCCTTAGACTTTCTAATTCGGGCCTAGTTCCCTACTAGAAATTGACGGTTTTAGGGATTCCGAGGGCATAAAGTGACCAAACGGAGGGCTGTAAAGCACGGCACGTCCCTCTGACCGAGACGCTCGTTTTGAGCTATCATACGTTCTATTCTATAGCTGGGTCAAAAAAAAAAGGACCAAAAAATCAAAAAATAAGAAAAGACTTGGGTTGCAAAACACCCAAAATTACTAGGTGAGCAGCCTTCACGGGCCCTCACTGACACTTCTAGGGGATCCAAGTCATATGAACCTACGCTCCGAACGAGTGTTAGAGCACGAGCATATTGGTAGTACCTCCATTTACGCGGGCACCCATTATTCCTCCACCCTAGGTTCTGGACCTTCGGCCGGGACTCAAGGTAGCGCGACCCAAGATCCTCATATCGCGTCTAGTGATTCTTCCTCTGACTACGAAGTCATGGAGGGGTATCCTACACCAAACCCTGATAGTTCAAGTCAAAACATGCATGCCATGGGCCCACGGCCCGGGTCCAGCGTGTTTAGCCGCTTAAAAGAGACCCTTAGTAGAGCTACTCACTCCGAACATGCGGTTAATGAAATAAATGAAGGGAGTGGGAAAGTAAATTCGTCATTCATGCCTAAAATGGACCCTATGCTTCTTGAGAGTGTACATGTGAATGTTCCATCCACTGCATCTCCTGATCCTTTACGACTATCTCCCTCTGAGGTTTTACTACCCGATGGTAGGAGTCTTGCCGAAGTACAAGATCGAACACTATATGCAAGCAACAAGGGAGAGGGAAATTGAGAACCTACGAAGGCTAGAACAAAGTCGAGCCCTGAAAGCAAAGGCTCCTATGACAACAATCATGCCAGCCGAGCAACCGAGTGCTCCCAAGGTAGCAGTCACGGAGGGGCAAGCTATGGGGAGCAATAATGCTTCCACTTCAAGGGAAACCTCCAGCACGCCAGGCCTAGATGGGATATTCCTAAACGAAAATTGGGAGTATGACCTACAAGCAGAAGCTTTAACTGATCGGTACACAGGACACACCTATCATGTGGGTTGGTTAGATGTTCTATAATCCACATCGGGTGCTACTAGCATAGATGAGCAATAATAGAAAGTCTGTGATGTCCTCCATAGGATTGTCGAGTTAGAAAGACAGAACACAGGGATCAACATGCCTTCAACAGGCCTAATGATATTCTTGGATATGGGAAAGGCCAACCAACCAACCCTGTCACAAATGGAGACTCCCTCAGTGAGCCCCATTGATCCTCCATATGTTGTTTCACCAGGAGCCTCAGTACAATCTGAGCCCACAAGTGGCAGCTTTACCTTTCCAGATCTAGCTCATCTTTCTCTTAATGACACTACGGCTACCATGCATATCCTAGTGGTGAGCATGACAAGAAGTACACCATGGAGTTCATTTGTTAATAGTGCGCCGATGCCTAGAAGCACAGTGCCCCCAATTATACCTACATGTATGTATCAATCATGTGCACCTGTCGTACTTCAGCCTCATGTAGCTCCTACACCTCCGATTATTCCAAGAGCTTACAATCCACAATGGAATTATCCAAGCTCTTATACAAGTGGAGCCATACCATTTAATAATAACATGCCATATCAAGCACCCCCTATGCCTAGGGCCACGCCTGTAAACTTTGGACCACCGTCTGGTACACCACCATACGAAATTTGGGACCCAAGAGCCGCGCGTATGCCAAGGCCAAGGCCAACTCCCATCTCACATGTGGTTCCAGGAGCACATACACCCATTATACCTGCTCAAATAGGAGATTTGGCAGCATTTTCTCAAACTATCGGTCGCTCTATTGCGGAAAACATGCGTAGTGCACCTGATAGAGAGCCTAGGAGCAAGGCAGTTCAAGTAGCTAAGCTCACACAGAAATTCAATGGAGACGGAGATGCTAGAAAGCATATGGAATTCTTTGAACATGTGTGCGATTCCTTGGAAGAGCACAATGAGCTACATAAGTGTAAGGCTTTGAGTTTGACCCTAAGCGGAAAGGCTGGAGATTGGTATAGAACCTTAAGAGTAGAAGAATAAAACGATCTACTCTACTCTTAGGAGACTGTTCTTAAAAGAATACATACGAGAGGGAGTACTTTGGGTTGTAGCCTCTCAGCTCCAGAAAGCCCAACGAGAAGAAGGTGAATCCGTGAGAGACTTCATTAGTCGCCTAAAGAATTTGAATTCTCGATGCAATCCAAACGAGCGATTCAACAACAACCAATTTCTCGATAGATTCATTAGGGGACTACGACATGAAAGTATCTATAATGGCCTAGTCATTAGAGGTATCACTACTTGGGAAGCAGTCACCATGAATGCAATCCAATTGGAGGATAATTTAATGATTGCAGGAGAAAGAGTGTCTGCCGAGCTGAAGTCTAGTAGCTCGCAAGCATCAGGGCATGAGCCAATGAAGATAAAGCCAATCGTGAAAGAGCAAATGATATCTGAGATGACTTTGATAGATCTCACCAAGGCCATCCAAGAAAGCCTTAGGGGTAATCGTGCTCCACAAAACACTCATATGTATCCAAGAAGGGAGCAACAATGGTGCTCAATTTGCTTGGGCCCACATACTACGAGTGAATGCCCTACTTTCAGAGTAAAGTTTAACGGGACTTGTAACGCGTGTGGTAGGTATGGCCATCAAGTGAAGGATTGCCTAATGCTTAAACGCATCATGGAAAATAGACCGCCTATAGCTTGGGCAGACTCACCTCGAGTTCCTGCATTGATGCCTACCCCACCCATGGAGCAACAGTTGCCATTACAACACATGGTCCCTGGAACCCAAAATGTGGTCCAAACCACACCGTTGCCACCTCCAGTGCTAGGACCGCAACCCCCTCATCCAAGAGTTACACCTATGAACCAAATAGGTTGCGAGTCATCTAATACTTATGTAGATTGCGAAGAGGACATAGACTCTAGTATCACCTATGGAGTCGACATGCTTGAGGAGTGTCCCATGTACTATATGGAAGACCATTGGGGACAAATCAAATCGGTATATCAAGCTACTGCGCTAGCAGCAAGAGACCAAAACATTAATAGTTTTGCCAGGAGACCACCTCTTCAGTGCTACGAATGTGGTGGACCACATCGAGTAGCTGAGTGCCCCATTAGAATGCAAAAGAATGCTGCACTAATGCAAACAAGTCAAGGGAGTGCATTGGCAATGCCAATACTCACTTGTAATCGTTGTGGCATAGATCATTTGATCGCACAGTGTCCTAACAATCCAAACGCACCGAAAATCACACCATTGAACATAATAGAGATTGTTGATGGGACACCACCAACTATAAACATAGCACCAGTGAATGCACTCACACGGTCAATGCTCCAAAAGCAAAATTACATCCTCGAAGAGAGAGATGCTGCATCCATTGGCCGAGCGAGAAAGAAGAAAACACGAAGAAGGAAATCCCTTAATGCTTCTAGCTTAAAACCTAGTTCAAAGACTAACATAGGGACAGGAGAGGATCCCGTGTATATGAATGACCCTGAGGATGACTCAGATTCGATAGAGACCACGGAGACCAAAACTATTACTACAAAGGAAAAAGCCAGTGAGGAGGATCACGAGAGGGGATTACGACGAACACCAAAAGAGTATTCAAAGTTAAACTACCTAGTTGCGAACCCCCAAGATAAGCCACAAGAGACGAAAAATGAGGATTGCAAGAGAAAGATTGGAACCTATCCAAACCCAACGGTGGAAATTGAACGAGTCCAACAACTGAGGGGTTTGGTGGAAGAAACTCAACGAACATTAGAACCTGAACCCAAACATATCCAGATGTCGGACACAGTGTTTCCCACACAAGTTCAACCTCACAAGAACTACAGGCCGTTAGCTATACCCAGTATCATTCGGGAAGAGAGTGAGGGTAGGACATCTGAAAGTGGACACACACCTTTCCTACTAGAGAGAATGTTTGGTGAGGGAATGCCCGACCCCCTTGAGGAAGTGGAGATTCCATCTTCACCATTCTCTTGTCAGGGTCCTACGTCCCACAAGATGCCATTAAATGTTGCCAAATTGTTGGATTTCATGTCTTCAGAAGTTAGAACCACCATCATGTCCAAACTATATAAAGACCCCGAGCTAGTCTCAGCTCTTCGAGCCTTCCTCAATCGAGAATTACAGGCCGGATTACCACAGTTTGCACATATGAACAAACCTGACTCGGTAATGAATGATGAGGAACATTTAGCACCACCATCTGGCCTAGCGGGACATGAATCTGTAATTGAAGTATCCCGTTAACAAGTTGGGGCAATACTTTGAAGGTGATGAATCTAATGCTACTCTGCCAATCACTACTAAAGGATTAACTGTAAAGGGAGTCCTTGACAGTGGTGCGGGAGTCAGCATGGTGACAAAGAGTTGTTGGGAGTCTATGGGGCGACCTCACCTTGAAGCCACAAGCGTAGTGGTAAAAATGGCTAATGGATCTATTGTTACGCCTATTGGAATGCTTAAGGATCTCAGGATCAAGGTCTTGGGACACAAGGTAAGGTAGACTTTCATTGTTATGGATTTTTCCAAGCATCCTATGTCATTTGAGATGATCTTAGGGCGTCCATTCATGAGGGAAGCGAAAATGGTGCATGACTGGTCCAAAAACCACGTCTACTTACAGTTCCAAGACTCTGTCATTCGAGTTGATCTTTTAAGTGGTCGAACGCATCCTCTAGGAAATAAATTCATCATTGATAATCGATCAGACACAACAATTCACTCAGCTCCATTACAGTAGTGTTACACGTGTAACGAAGACACGGATATTGGGGAGAAATCTCCTTATATGGATATCCTACCCGGAATGGATGAGTCAGACAATGTCGATTGGGTACACCTAGCGGCAACTATAGATACATGGGGAGCTAGAGGAACAACCTGGGTAACACCAAATGGGGAAGAGATACCACACGTTGCACCAGTAAACATGTTAGGTGTAGCGCATGTAACATCCGATGATAAGAAAGAGGCACACCTACCTGAGAGTGAAACCGATGATTCCTCAAAGGCTTCAGGCCAATACACATCAAAAACGGAATCTCAGGGAGAAATGGATTCAAAACCTGAGGAAACATCGAGTGAGCCAAGTATAGAAACTGAACACTCAAGGTCTAGTACGACCATCTATGGTAATTTATATGAGAGTGAAGAAGATACAAGCGAAGACCTATCAAGCGAGTCGAGTTCAAACATTTACCAAAATCAAAACCTTAACAAGAAACAAAGGTCATATAAGAGATGACGGTATCAAGCAAATGTGAGAGCTAGGATAAACAAGGAAAGATCTACTGCGGAATGGCTTAGCTATCTAGGGGCATGTGATGCTCATCGAAAGCTAGTAGACAATTGGGGTGAACATCTCCAGAGTGTCATGTGGTGCAGCCAACAACCCATTGAACTCGCTCAATTGGAGGTTACAGAGCCAAAATTGAGTCGAACTATAAGAAGACGTCAAAACCGAGAGTTAGCACAATAACAAAAGGAGGCATAACTAAAAGAAAGGTCTCCGTCAGGACAAGAGCCAGCTGACTTACATACGGCTCCTGAACATTTTAAATCTTATACCACGGAGGAGCGAAAGGTTGTGTATGCCAAGGCCCAACGAATACCTACCAATGGAAGCAGTGGAGTTTATGATGGTCCAGCGGTAGTTAAAGAGATAGAATTAGCAGAACCAGGTGAGGAGTCTAAACCAGTCTTTATTGCTCAAGACCTTACCGAAACTGAAGAGGCTATACTTAAGGAGCTCCTCAAGGAATACAAGGATATCTTTGCTTGGACATATCATGACATGAAGGGCGTTCCACCTTCTGTGGTGCAACATACAATTCCCATGATCAACACTACTAAACCTGTCCAGCAACGACCCTATCCAATGAATCCTAAGTACGCTAAAATTGTACAAGAGGAGATTGAAAAACTTATCCAATGTGGATTCATATACCCTATTGAGCACTCAGAATGGGTTTCTCCAATAGTCATTGTGCCAAAAAAGAATGGGAAACTAAGAGTGTGCGTGGACCTCAAGAAAGTTAATGCAGCCACTAGGAGAGATCATTATCCCTTGCCATATTCATAACATGTGCTTGAAAGAGTTGCGGGCAAGGACCAAGCTAAAACTGCTTTTATCAGAGAGTTTGGAGTGTTTGCATTTCGTGTTATGGCCTTTGGCTTAACAAATGCCCCTGCTACATTCCAACGATTAATAAACACTGCGTTTAAAGAATTTCTAAGGGAGTTTTGTGAAGGTTTCCTAGACGACCTTTGTGTTTATTTTTCTTGGGAGAAGCATTTGTTATATCTACGAAAAATATTTGAAAGGTTTATGGGCTTATCGTACTGCGTATAAAGTTGCTATTAATTGCACACCGTTTAAGATGGTGTATGGCCAAGAAGCAGTTATGCCATGGGAGTTTGTCATTCCTAGTCTTCGAGTAGCTTCTCAAGAAGGTTGGGATGGTAACCCCTTAGTGGAGCGATTATATATTCTCGAAAGGCTAGATGAAGAAAGGCAATTAGCTGTGCAAAATGCTCTAGTGGAGAAGGATAGGAGAAAGAAGTGGTCTGATAGCCATTTAAAGGATAAAGACATCAAGGTTGGTGATAAAGTTCTTATGTACGGGGTAAGTAATGAAAAGAAGAAATTGAAATACGCTGGTAAGGGACCATATCAAGTGTGTGAAATTACCCCGCAAGGTACCATTTGTGTGGAGACTCTAGATGGAGTTGAAACCATTGGATTCCTTAATGGGAGTAAATTCAAAAGATATTATGATCCTCTAAGCCAGGAAGAGTTGCAAGCCATCCATCAAAAGAAGGCTGCCAAGGAACAAGCAGAGCTTAAAAAAATCCAAGCAAGGGTTGAGGCTCGAGAACGACAACAACGTCTTAGACGCCAACGAGAGGCTAATTTGGGAATCACGCAAGCATTTTTCGAGGACACAGATGACGACTCATTAGAATCTGAGCCACCCCTACGATACCCAATTGAGCTAAATAGCCCCTATGGGAAAGTACTATACAATACCTTATTAGATACGGGAGCTAAACACAATTTGTTATCCTATGGATTTTGGTGTCAATTAGACAAACCGACCCTATCCTCGAGTACGATGCAAGTCAAGGGCATTAATAAAAAGAAAACTGCTATTCTTGGAGTCCTTCAGACCCCTATTGTCTATGACAATGGAAGCATAGTGCAGAGGTTTCTAGCTATAGTCATGCCCGTGGGAGCTATGGAAGGCAACGTAAACCTGGGACGCACGTGGATGTTGGCAACCAAATGCACTATTGATTGGGATACTGGTAGTGTCACGACGCGACCACCGACTCTTACCCCTATCATTCAAGCAAAGTCACCTACGTTGCAAACTCTAGCAAAGTTGAAGGATAGCCAACATTCACAAGCCAAGGTGGTTAACTCGTCTTTGCCAGCTACCCATGAACCTAGCACTTCAACACTTGTAGTTGCAGCAAGCACTAATATTGCAAGTACTCAACCTGCACGACCTAAGAGTACATATCAATGGGTCCCCAAGGCCTTACTTCCAACTACCTCAACCCTCCCATCCATTCCAAGAAAAAATTTCCTAGGAAAACCAAGAGCGCGCCCTAGGAGAGTCAAGACCAAATCGCGATGGATTCCAAAACAACTATTAGAAGCCCAAGGCTACTATGATGGAAATGAGCAAATTTGGGTACCTAAACGTAAAATGTGTCCTTCCCTATCGACAACAAACCCATATGAGTCAAACAGTGTAACGCTAAAGCCAATGGCAGACCGTGGGAAGGGAAAGATCACAGAATGCTACACACCTAGTCCAGAGCTAGTTTGGGCTCCAAGGCAAAACCAATTTATTCCACCTAGCTCAGGAAGGGGGGAGTTCCATGAAGCTTCTAGCTCCTCATGTAATATATCCATAGAGGTAGAACATTCTACACAGCCTCCATCTATAGTAATGGACCTCCATGAAGCTACAAAAAAATCCACACCTCCCAGTGTTCAAGAATCACCTGATGAACCACTTCAAGTTCGATCCTGGGAGAGTACCTTACCACCCTTGCAACTTGACGAGGCACCTAGGGTAATAGAAAACTACTGGCAAAAATCCTCACCTATTACCAACTGGAACAATTGGTTTCAAAGGGTGACGACATCATTTCAAATGGTATGATCTACCCAAGGAAGGGGGGAGTGTTAGGGAATGTATATATAAAGCCTTATACTCACAAAAACAAGATAAAAAAGTAAAAGAGCAAGAGCCATAACACAAATCATAAAAACAAATTATGCACAAGAACACGACCTTTGTAATATTTGCACTCTAACCATCATCTATTTGCGTGTACAGATATGGCTAGTACGCTAGAGTCATCCACTCCTGCCTTGGGTGAGAGGTACCCTCGTTACTTTTCACAAATATTTCACATGGTCTTTCCAATGCTTGCATGTGAATGGGATTTGATAGGTACGCTAGCATGTGAGAGGAATTTTGAGGAGTTAGAATGGCTGATACGTCTCTTGACCACGTCTGATCCATACTTAGTAGAGAGCGTTTCTCCCATTGCACAAGCCTACCGTTTGACCAAGATGACTATAGGCGTCTAGTGACCTTCTTAGTAAACATGGGCACCTATGATGAAGAAGAAAATTTACACGACTACACGGATGGCACATATGGTTTCATGGATGATGACTTTGTTTATCTCGACGACGAAGATAGGGGTTTAACCTTAGGGTTTCCCCCCAACCTATACAATATCCTATTCCCTTGACTCTCTAGGGGAGTGCCAATAATTAGGTTAGGGTTCCTTATGTTTTTTGTTGTGTTCAATAAGTGTTGGTACCTTTTTCCACTAATGTGCCTCCTGGAGGTATTCCTTTTGTTTCCTAGTGTGTACAAGAGCGTATTGCTATTGGTAGGATTTGGACCTTCATGGAATCTTTATCTCGACTCACTCTTCAAATCAAGCGCGACCATCGACACAAACAGGTGTTTCTTGTCCACTAGCATTGCCCCTTATCTTTTTTGCATCTATAATTGTCAGCTTTAATTGTGATTGGTAGCCTAATATTCACCGCATTTGCTTAGTATCAAACATTTAATTCAATGTAATTTTTTGTCATAATCACTTGTCTAAGTTTAAAAATCAAGCAGTCCGACTAAGCTAGTTTGACCAAGTTAAATGTTAGAAATCTTCTCTTAATACCATGGGGAATGTCTTCCTAGTAATCAATGGTTACTTAGGTTCTTAATCTGATTTAGGCAGCATTGTGTGAAATGTACTAGGGATTTCTAGTGGGCTTGACCCTATTGACCTTTCGCTTAAGTATTATAAAGGGAGTTTACTAGTGTGATGAGCCTAGGGAGGTGTATCAGTGTTATATGACCCCCCAAAGTTACAAAATTAAAATGCTGAAAATGAACAAACAAAAAATCAAAGTGCCACACTGTAAAATCTTAAGCTGGAAGAGAAATCTCAGCTGATTTGGTACTTCACTCACATGTATTGCCTATGGTACTAGAGCCCTAGAGGTTTCCAGTGTGGGCGCTTTTCTTTGAAAAGCAAAAAACCCAAGGCATACAAAATAAGCACACACATCAAAATTGAATCACTGTGAAAAGACTTTGGGGGGTCAAAGAAAAAGTAATCAGTCAGGCGATGATTTCATGAGAAATTCCTCTTATGGTAGCTTAACTACAAGGTCTTCTAGATATAGCCTCTAGTCAGCCCTCGAACATGAATACTTGGCTCTCGCGATTAAACAACTTAATTGACCACAGACAATTAAGAAGCTTACCCATGGTATTAATATTCGATCTCTAGTGCCTTTCGACCGTCAAATTAGCGACCTCAGACTTGTTTAATATTTTACCTTTACATCTGTTTATGCATTTGATTACATTGCAATTTAATGTTCATTGCTGACAAATTGTTTGAAATTATTTTACCAATCAAATTGTCTACCTAAAACTGCATATGCTTTTTAATCACTTATGAGAATGCAATTACTGTGTCAATGTTGTTTGATTTTGCAGTGACTGAAGAAGGCTAAGGACATTCATCTCAAATACTCTTCCACCTCGACGAACGAGCTTCAAATCAATAGCTTCCGAGGACGGAATCTACATCAGGAAGGGGGGCATGTTAACCCTTACGGCTCACGGACACCCCATCACCTACGACGGACATGTATTATGTATTTGGTAGAGTCAAGTACCGGGCTTGTCAGACTAGTAGGAAAAGGGTAAGAGTGATCGCCGATGAGAGGCGCACTCTAACTGGGACATTCAAGGGATTAGTTGGCTAAGCATGGGCGCCCAAGTGTGAATGGGGTGAGCTCATATAAAAGCCAACTAAACCTAAAATTCACTCATTCTCTCATTTGTGCAATAGAAGAGTGCTCTTGCTCCATCTCCATCTCCATCTTCTTCTTCTTCACCTCCTCGTGTGTGTGTGTGTATGTGAGTGAGAGAGAGAGGGAGAGTGTGTGTGCGATCGAGTATTACGAAGGCACGACGGCGGCGAAGCGGTTGAGCACGGCACGACTGCAGCTTCTTCTTCATCGCGACGAGGAATCCTCCACGGCAGGAGCATAGAGCGGTGAGTGACACACCATTGCTCTCTTTTGAGCTTGCTAGATTAGTCTTGTTGTGTGCTTGGAGCCATTTGTGGCTCGCACACGGTGTATCGGCAAGTCTCTTGCTTCGACAGTGCGGCAAGGAGCGCACACCTGCCACCAAATTTTTTCTCTCTCGGGCGTTGCTATGAACGTCACTATATAAGGCTCTGCAGCGTCGTTATAAGCATCGCTATAGATGGCTTTGCAGCGTCGCTATAATCGTCGCTATATAGCGACGATTATAAAGACTGTTATAGCGACGATCCCGTATCGACGCTCTTAGCGACGCTAGAGGTTATAAAAACCCAATGTATTTCCGTCGCTAAAAGCGTCACAAGAGCACACAACCTCTTGTAGTGAAGGTGGAGAAAAATGGGCCCTCGTAGTAGCAAGCGGAAAAGATGCCTTAGTGGTCCTAATAACATGGTAATATTACCATTATATGTTTATACAGTAATACTTAGCATTCCGAGGATTAGTTTTAGGAAGAGGTGAGTTCATGAAGGGTCAACTGAGGTGGGTTATGGTGTAAGGAATGGTCGCTTACCAACCATTCCCATTAATCATTGGCGATCGGTGTGGAGGCCGAGAGCCCTGATTACGGGAATGGTTAATAGGTGGCCATTCCCGACCATCAATGATTGAGCGGAGGGGGGCCAATAGGCATGCTCCAGATGGTAGTGACATTGATGCTGCAGGTCACGCTCAGGCTAAGCATAGATTTCAGATGCTGATTTTTTGCGCAATGATTGCATGCATCCCTTGAAAATTTTGTGTGTTGAGGTGTAGCACGCTACTTGAAATTCTCGTTGTTGACTTGCTAGCATAAGGTGGAAAAAATCTACCTACTGATGTGGCGTGCATTTAGCAATTGCATAGTTGCATTCTGTCGAGGAAACGTTGGTAGATGGAGGGCCAGGATCTACAACCCTCTGATCCTCGACCTTGACGGGAATCGGGCTTTGTGAGGATATATAATTCTTCTTGGCTATTGAGGACGACTTGAGGGTGAGGGATGCCTTGAGACGTTGTAGAGACTCTTGGAGAGTCATGGGTCCCTCAAATGGGGATTTCCAAGACATTCCAAGAGAGGCACCCGATGTTTGTTGAAGACCCGGTGGCGAGTGCACAACGGAGATCCCTAATTTCTATTTGACTGTTGGCATTTTGAAATTTGATTTCCTTCAGAATTGGATAGATTTTTGAGGTTTCTTGAGATTGTTGTACGATATTACGTCTCTTATTTTATTTTGAAAAATTATCAAAATATCCCTCTAATTTGTGAAAATTCCCAAAATACCTAAATTTTTAAATCTTTTTTCCTTTTTGAGAGTTGAGATCTATTTTTAAGTCCTTAGCATGTAATTTTTCACAAGTTACCTTGCAAAAAGAAGGCAATTATGCCTAAAAATAATGAAGCAATTCGTCTCCAAAGCCTACATAACTAACTCAAATTCGCAACTAGTATTGATAGACAATCAGTCTTCTTATGAAAGGCTACAAAATGTTTTATCTTTGGAGAAATTTAATTTCACAACCAAGGGTATTTTGGGAATTTAGAAAAATTTGAAGGGCATTTTGGGAATCTATGACTAAATATTGGGGGTATTTTAAAATTTTGGGGTATTTTGAGAATTTCGACAAATTAAAGGGGTATTTCGGTAATTTTACCCTTTCTCTCTCTCTCTCTCTCTCTCTCTCTCTCTCTCTCTGTGGCATGTCAGTTGGTTGGACTCGTACGTTACTAAAGTAACTTTTGGCAAGTCCCGTAGTTGGCTAAACGAAAAGCCCTCCTGGAGTCCGAGGTTCTATGCTTCCGAAGGTTCTGGTTGGCTGGCTCTGCAAAAACGAGTAGCTGCTGCATACCACAAAGGTTCGAAACATGATGATGGCAGATTGTGCCTAATTTCTAAAGGGGGCTGCGTTCGTTTTCAAGAAATTTATCTTTCGAAGGGGCACTTTTCTGGATCGGTGACATCTCACTGAGAACACACACAATTTACAAACAATCAGAGCTGAGAGCAATCTGAGGATCTGAGGAGCAACAATGAGGGAAAGTGAGCAATCATCCCGTGCACTGAGCGGACAGCAGAGATCTACCACGCCAAGTCTTAAGATCTTCGCTTCGCATATGTGAGAAGCCAACCAATGGTCCGCAAGGGTCAGGAATAGACGTTTGGGATTCACTTTAACCACACTGGTAAGGCCGGACGACCGCCCCCCGCCTCTCTGTCTCTCGAGTCTCTGTCTCTCTCTCTCTCTAGCTAGCCTACTCATACGTGCAAAAGTGCACCACAGGTTCAAACCTGGCTCCGGACAATGAGCAGCCTCAAAAACAAAACAACCCCCCCCCCCCCCCTCTCCTTTCTCATCATCATGGACACGAAAAATTTGCCCCCATTTTTAAAAATTCGGAAAAAATCGACATGCTAATGTTACTGCCTTTTAATTTGTCCGATTCTCAAAGCTTTGGCGCTGTTCCGGGCCATGTGGGAAACTCCAAAAGAGGGAGGGGGGCGGGTCTTCATCATCGATCAGACAAGCAAGTGAACGGCAGTCAGTCAAGAATCATTAAAAACCCGCTCTATAAAAAAAACTCGAAACTGGCAGGGGAAAATGCAGTCCTAGATCAGAGTTGCGCATTCATTACCGGGACTTTAAATGAGAGTGGTCCTGTCAATAGGGGTTGGTAAACACAAATCCCGCCCACGGCCCATCCTCCCTCCCCACATCTTCTCTCTAGACTCATTCTCCCGCCCTGATTCTTGAATCCTCCCTCCTCTCTCCACCCCCTTCCTCCGCCGTTAATCCCTCTGCAAACTGCAGAAGACCGTAATCTCCACATCAAAAACCATAATCTAATAAACACTTTTCTTTAATGAAGCTCGTCTGATGTTTGTACAAAGGTGAAGGGACATAATGATCCGATTTCATTTCCTCTCTCTGAAATCGAAGCAGATTTTTAATTCAAGCGATGTTCTTTTTGAAATTTGAGACAAAAAAAATAGGCGTAGAGAGGTCCACCGCCATGCCCATAATACACGCTCTTTTCACTGCTCAATGATGCCTTCTCTCTCACATGGACTCATATGCCTCTCTTCAATGATGGTGTTGATGCCCATGCCTCCCCTCACACGCACAAAGTCGCCTCTCTCTCTCTCTCTCTCTCTCTCTCTCTCTCCCTTTTTGCTTTTTTGCAGCTTCTCCTTTCTTTATCTCTGTTGTCGAATAAAAACGGCTGGAAGCAAGAAGCATGAGCTTGTCAGCACTTGTAGTTCGCAAGGCACACCAATAGATTAAAAGAAGGGGTCTCTGCAGAGGTGAGTTTGCTGTGGGCGCTAGTATTCTAAAGACGACGAGGGTCGAAACTCCTCATCACATTCCGATAAATTAAATAAATAAATGTTATAGTGAGTTTTATAAGGGAGCCGTATACGCTCATTGAAAATCTCTTACAAGTTGGTAGGGAGTGGTGGATCATGGATATGTGCAGCCTGCAAGGGCAAGGGGGGGGCTTTCTCAGACTCGAACGAACACAACAGCTGGAGCCTGTAGACTCCAGAGGAGTGGCTGTGTTTTGAATACTGTGAGAGAGAGAGAGAGAGAGAGAGAGAGAGAGAGCGTGATTGTGGGCTCTGGGCAGTGGCTACTAGTACATCCACAGCGAGAAAGAAGGGTCCTTTCCTGCAGTCAAGTAACCGTCCACCCCCTCCATCTCAGAACCTCATCATCAGTCTCTTCATTGAAGCCTGCATCTGCATCACGTTTCGGCTATCACTTACGAGTCACGAGTCACTACGTGTTTCTCATCGCGCCAATCTATGCACTCTAAGAGTGATCGCGTCCTGATTGACAACCCGCAAGCGGCAAAGTACACACGCGCACAGGACTACCCTACCCACCAAGGACTAACTTCTGAGGCAGAAGATAGGCAATGCCCATCCCCATGGTAGTCCCCTAGTCGACTGTATTCGACGTGATCCTGTCATTCCCTCTTACACTAGTAGTAGCAGCTCAATCTTTTTGAGGTATTGCGGTGTTGTCTTTCGACTAGCTAGGACGCGTACTGCAGTGCAGGCTTTCCGTTGGACACTAACCATCACAAGATTCAGCAGGTAAAAAAATCCCCCCTTCCTCTTCATTTGCAGCTAGAGATAGATTCTAAGCTCGAATTGAAGTTGCTACTTTCTTAGTCTCATTATCTGCTCATGATGATACCCAACAATAACGACAGTTGATATGCTGCTTAATATGAAGTCTGTGGTGGTGTTTTCACAGGCTGCGCTTGGGCAACCTGAAAACGGATTCGGTCTATCAGCAAGATGCGTCCTACTTGGCTTCCTTGCCCAGCCAACAGCCGCAGAATGCTAGGGGCTGCCTCTGCTTGTAGCGCTGCTCCAGGGCAAGGTGATCTCCCTCTCTTCACTGCTGCCCAGCAACGCTATCACACCGGTAACCCCACAGTTCCTTCTGGATGACCTGAAATCATCCTTTGTTCTGATCGCTCATCGCGTTATCATCAGCGTGCACCATCTAATCCTTTCAGCCTTTGCACTTGCACCAACTGAAGTCAAGGAGTGGCCACTCAACAGCTTTGCGCCATTTGAGCGACTGCAGCAAATGTCAAGTTGCCCAGACCGAGGACTTGCTCCAGATGAAGAGGCGCAGGGTTCGAGCCCCACCGCCACCGCTTCCAGCTCTTCCGCCGTCCCATTTCCTGATTACAATATCAAGGTGCGGGCAGAATGCCAAGCCGCCGACGACCAGGCTGGCCCCGGATGGCTAGACCTCACTCTCGCCCCTGCCGCTGCATCAGCCTCAGCCTCAGCCTCAGCCTCTGCATTGAACACCCTTATGCCCTCAAATCTAGTAGTAGCGGAAGACAACCAGACTTTGCACAAGCCCCCCAACTACAGCTTCTTCCAATCAGCCCCTGAAATTATCGGTCCGGACCATAGTTCTGCTAATTGTGGCTTGCCACCAAACAGAAGGGAAGAGTGGGGAGTCGTCAGCGCAGAGCACCAGGGGCATCCTCATCATGTAAGAGAGGCAGATGCTGCAGCGGGGAATTCCGAGCCCCGTGTCTTTGGCTGTCAATTCTGCACGCGCAAGTTCTACAGCTCGCAGGCGCTAGGGGGCCACCAGAATGCACACAAGAGGGAAAGGTCAGCTGGAAGGAAAGTTCCCAAGCTGCCATCGCCTTTCCTCCCTCCACAACCAAGGTTCCCAGGCGTGCCTTTTCATGGAGGGGGAGGTGCAGGGATTGCAGAAATTGGAGGAGTATCAACCTCTCCTGCTAGCCTTGAGTCTAACAATAACCTCGCCAGATCCCTTGGAATCAAGGCCCATTCTCTTATCCATAAGCCTTCCTCCTTCAGGCTTGACGCTCCCTACAAAGGGCCCTCTCTGCCCCAACCTCACCATGGCTGGTCCCCTCTTATTGGTCAGCAGCCAGGAGTCGGACGATGTGAGCTTGCATCGACCTCGAGTAGCAGGCCTGCCATGCTGGGTGTGGGCAAGTTCGACAGCTCTTTCGGCTTCGGAGGAGGCCGCTTTTCCAGTCCATTTGCTGATGATGAAGGCATGAGTAGTTTTACATGGCAAAGCCCTGCAGCAGTTCATAACAATCATAGCAGCATAAGTACTACTGACATGAGGAACTGGAATAGGATGGGGTCATTTTCTTCTCAGCATCCGTCGGACGCAGCCTTTCCTTCATCTACGCATAGCAACCATATGATGAATGCAATGTCATCTGCGCAGCAGCAGGTGAAGGAAGCTGCGCTGGAGGTGCCGAGCTCTTTAGATTTGTCGCTGCGCCTTTAGCATTCATTGTACACACCACACCGATTGGGGAAAGCGATCAGGCATATTACAAACCCAGCAATATGCTATCCCAATCGCAATCATCGTCACACATCACCTTTGCCTTGTTTATTAGCGCTTTGTAGCGAGCAGACTTAGGCTTCCCTTCTCTTTTTTGTCAAAGGCTCATGACCTCTCTCTGCCTGATTCCATCATCACTCGCGCAACATGGCAATCAGACAACAGAGTTTTATCATATGCCCAATTTTTGCCTCCCTCATGTAACATCCTTATCCTTATATATTATTGCTAATCTAATTTAGTTTTTCTTTTTATCAAATCTTGTGCAGGATTGAGTGAAAAATTCTTGTAAAGCATCTTTAGGGCGCTACACTGTTCACAAGCGCGTCGTTGACGATATTCTCGGGAGCACTCATGTATATTATGTCATATTCTACACTCACTAATTTTGCATTTGGTAATGGGCGTAGTCTCTTCTTTCATCCGCTTAAAGTGATGGAAATTATTTCTTTCCGGCCGATCCTCCTCAGTTTTCTCTAAAAGTCTGTTCACAGGGGGAGCAGGTCGCTTTTGGGCGGGTATATTACCCGCTTTTTCTGCCTTTGTCCGGTCGCCGGTTTGGGACATTTTGCCGGTGAAATGTGACTTTCCCTTCAAAGAATACACGGTATATTACCTGTTTTTTCTGCCTTTGTGTCGGGTCGCCTGTTTGGGTCATTTTGCCGGTGAAAATGTGACTTTCCCTTCAAAAAATACACTAAGAGCTGGGTTGCACCCAGGTTAGTGAGGGAAGCCGGGTCACACCCATCCTGTTTCCGATGCAAAAAATACCAACGAAAAAAGGACCAACTTGAGTGCTTCGGTCTTATTGGCTCACAAATTCCTACAACCACGGAGGAAGTAGTTGGCCCTTGGCCCTCGCTTAATCCCTCCCTTTTGAAAAGTGATAGCAGGGCTAGTATGAGAGTTTTGATTTTTTGCAATGCTTTTTGGAGTTTTTGAAAATAGCGAATGTATTAGCCTTGCCCGCTCCACTCCCCATTGCGACCCCGGCTCTAAAATGCTTGAAAAATCGTAAAATCTTGGAAAGGTGAGGAGCACGATGGTTGTTTGATGCAGTTGTGTACAATCGGGCAAATTAGGAAATTAGGACTGAACTAGTAAAGTTGGGGTGGCTCTAGGTAAAGTCCAATACAAGGCCACCTAGGAAAAGAGACAAATTGCGGACACTTTGTTGTTCGTTGAATGCAAGTCCACTCGGGACAGAAGCGATGTCGCGAGGAGGGCGCAAGATGCTAAACAAAATTTCTCGGGTATTTGAAAAGAGAGAAAAGAAGGCGCAGCCAATGAGAAGCAATCTTACGTAATGTAGAAATACATGGAAAACAACACAAAAACGAAAGAAAACATTTTAAAATATTGAGTTTTGTCCCATTTTCGTAAGGTAACTTTCTGATGTCACAAAGTAAGGCTCACTGCTAGTCGTTGTCAAGTTCATGACACCTGACTACTGATTGATAGCTAGCTCTCTTCCTTCATTAAAAGATATCCACTACCTTTATGAAAGGCTTTCAAACCTCATTCTCCCTCCATTTTACCCATGGCTTCGTCTTCTACCCGCTCAAGAAGTTTTAGAGGTTGCTCTACACTGTCCCCAACTACCCTCACCATTAGTGTGCCAAAAAGACCATGTAGTAGTATAAGCACTATCTCAATCTCAAACTCTCTCACTATAGATAAAAGGTGGCAAGAGCAGAGGATAAGCAAAGGTTCTTGGGTTTTTATGCAGCCAAGAAGGAGAAAAAGCTTGAAAGCAACAAACATATTTCTTTTTGCATGGAAAGCAAGAGTTTTGGATTTCAAAGTCGAGGTTTGTAGAAGACTGTGAAAGAAGTCTTTGTTCAACATATTTTCACTCACTCTGATGTGATTGCTAATGGCGACGATGTCTCCATGGTGCATAATCCATAGTGCAACTGTAAGTTAATTATTTAGCACTCCTCTATAAATGTTATGTTAATTTCAAATGTGAATTTGTTTTTTTCTTCTCTTATCACATGTATATAATTAGGTTATATAGATGTTTGTATTTATTTCTATTCTATTACATTCATAGATGTTTATCCTTCGTCAGATGAGGAATGAGAGCCACTGGAGTGCATTATAGGTCTCATCTCTTTGATCCATACTCATATTGGAGTCTTGCAATATGTTGGCAGAACTAGCAAAAGCCTGGCAGACGAGGGTATTTTCTTCTATGACCATTTCTACCAACTCAATCGAAGAAATCAGAGAGGAGTGTTGGTGAAGGTTCCACTACCAATCAATTGGAACTCCGTGGATTGGCTCGTTCCCTACACAACAATGAGTGAGGCATTGACGAGCAGGCTCTATAGGGATGTTCAGAGGTCTCTCCGAAACTCTGTACCCACTAAATTGGTGAAACTTACAAATTTTTGTCCTACTGGTCTCTTTTTTGAGTTATGTCATACTTGCAAAGTTCATGTTGCATTAGGGCCAAAAACGACTCAAAAAGGGTTGTGTAAGGAATTGGTTAAATTACTAATTAGCATAGCCGTTTGTGGTTAAAACGGTTCCAAATTTGTCCGTTTTGGTCATTTAAAGCATATCTACTCAATCTAAAGCGTATCTACGTACATGTCTCTAAATATTCAAAAAGATATTGTTTTCTTCACATTCCTTTGTGGCTCACCTCGAAATTTGTTTTCATTTACTTCACTTGGCGGCAAATAGTTGTTTCCACTTTTGAATCTCTCTTTTTTCTCTCACCTTTCGCGAGCTTTATCTCTTCTTCTCTGATGCACCTTGTTCTGCTGCTACGTTATTTCCATTATACTTTCTACTCCTCCATTACTTACAATGACTAATACATCTTTCATTAGTGATAACCGCAAGTTTCACTTGAACATTAAGATAAGCCAGGAATATGCTACTACGCGGAGTGTCTATCAAAGACCAGTTACAACTGCAAATGAAGCACAACAACTTCGCAACGAGGGAAATAAACACATTGATATATGGACAGATGGGAGCTTGTATCCACCGGATCCTAGCACTGGAAGGTATCCATCTTTTCACACACCTCATGATTTGATGAGATTTGTTGGTGATGGGGTTGATGGTTGACTAAGATATAGTTCTAGGTTATCTCATTCACACATTGATCATACACATTACATTCAATATCTCAAAACTGTTTTGTCTTCAAATGCAACAAGAATTTTAGAACTTGAAAACCAAATAGCATCTCTAAAACAAGAAAATCACTAACTTCGGACTTTAAAAGAAACTCCAATAGGATTAAGAGCACGAGTAAAACGAATGAGAGATGTAGTAAACTTAACAGAAGGTTCTGGACAAAGAAAAAAAAGATTAAAGATTACTAGAGAACATGTGACTAGTCTTTTAGGATTTGATATGTCCAATGGTCAAGAAAGGGTGAGATTTTTTAATGAGGTAATGAACAAAAGTGATATTCTTAAACTTTTGAAACTTCCTGAAAATCAAACTCAGAAAAAATTGGTATTTCAAAGTTTACTGAAAGATATGGGTTTACTGGTCCAACCTTCTCAAATGCAAGAAGTTTGTGACATAGTGGGGGTAAGTAGAAGGGGTTATAGGGCCATCTCTAAAACCTGCTTTCAGGTTTTAAAGTATTACAAGATTAAAGCTTTTGGGTTGCCTAGGCCTCATAATGTTGGGAAAGTTAGGACTTTATTAAACGAAGAAATACCCGAACATTTTAGAGAGTACTATCATATAGAAGGAACGATACCATATGAAAAACAGAAAAAAAAAACTTCTTTTGAGTATAATGTTTTTAATAACATTTGGATGAGTATAAAAAATGTTCAATCTGCTATGGTGAGATACTATAATATGCAAGAAGCAGATTGTGAAGAAAAACTTATATTTGTTCTGAAATTGGATGAAGCTCAAATTCAAAAATGTCAAAAAATGGAAAGAGTATCCATATCCCTTATGAATAAAGCATTGGAATATAGCCAGGGTAAGCTTGATTCCCCATACCACAAAACTCAATCAGAAATGGAACTTTGGTGGATCGGAGCAGCCCAAATACTAGTAGAAAATCATGATACATTGAAATGGCTGTTTTTGCAGACCGATATCCTTTCTGTTATACATGACCAAAATGCAGGTGAAAAACTCTGTGTAGATGGCATGGGTGACTTTTGTAGAATGGAACTTGACTGCCGACCTAAAAGCATTAAAGTGTATGTTTGGTGTATGTGGAGGTGCCAATACCAAGTATCCATGTCTATATTGCATGGCAAGAACTGGAACAAAAGGATGGCTTGCAGAACACGAGGTTGGAAAAGCACCATCGAGGAATAGTGTTAAAGTTATCGACTACCCATCGTCTTCTATGATTTGGGATCCAATTCTAACAATAGATTTAAAAAAATGTACATATATGCACAATGCATGCAGAGATTAGAATCTTGGACAAATTGCTTCGACTCCATCTTGACTATGCATATTCTATTAAGCCAACTAAACTTGCAGACGAGTGCATAGAAAAATGCGAGGCTTTGTTCTCTCAAATGGGTTTTCATGGTGGTCAAGTGCATCTAAAAAAAGATCCCACTCTTTCAAAAGGAACCGGTGATTTTTTGCAAGATGTTTCAATGGGTGGAGCAAAAGCCAGAAGATTTTTGAGTAACCATGACAACAAACAAGTTGATGCTATGTGGAACTGCTGGAAGGATCTTTGTGTTATAACAACGAATATCAAAAGTAGACCAGATGTAGCCAACAAATGCATGGAAGTGTGGAAGAAGCTCGACAATTTTTTGAAAGTTTTGAGACAACAAGTTAGCTCTGCTACTTATGCAGATGACTTTAAAAAAACAATAAAGCTTTTAATAACTGCTATTACAGATGCTTGGGGAGCAAAAGACATCACATATTACTTGGTGAGTATTCAATTACTTTCTAAAGTCTGGATAGTATTTTACTTTGCATCCTATTGAGTTCAACTAACTTTTTATTTATTTATAGCATATTCTGTACGTACATGGACCATATTTTGCAAAACAAGGACCCCTTGCAACATGGAATACTCAGGGAATGGAAAAATCTCACTATCAAGCGAGGACTTCTTTTTTCAAATGTACGAGAAAGGGAGGTGGACAAAGAAGGAGCAATGCACTAAAGGAATTATTCAATTGGTTCTATAGGAGGCAATTACAACGGATGAGATCAAACAACCATGCTGCTCAACCACAGATATGAGATTAATGCTTCACTTTGAAACTTTGTACTGAATCTTTCTAAAGAGATCCAAATTCAAAAAAGATATTTTGGTGCAAAAAATTATCAAATTTACATCAGTTTTTGATTTTTTTTATATCTCTAGGCATGTCACCCCTATATCTCAAAAACTTTCTTTTTTTATAGCCCCCAAGAAGGTTGACATTTGTCTCCTCAGCTGCTGCTACATAGCTAGAGTAGCAAAGAAAGTATCCTGCTCTTGAGGCATTGAATCCTGCAGCATATCCAAACATTCGAAGTGTTGCTGCTCTCTCAAGTAGCATGATCTTGTTTTCATTGATTTGAAGGGGAGTGTACCCTAAAAACCGTGACAATATCTTCAGTGCAAACATTGGCAACTCAGGACCTTCAGAATACTGCATGTGGAAAGCACAGAAGGTGGCACTATCCAATGTAGGCATGTAGTGCATGAGAGAGGAGGCATCCCTTCTTGAAGAGCCCTCTGTTGCTTTCCCTCTCGAGCCTTTAGCTCTCCCAAGAAAATTGTCTTTGTCAAGGAGTTCAATCTGCAAAACAAGACAATGAGTAATTAAAACTAACTTGGAAAAAAAGAAAGATTTCAATAAGGAGATCACCTTTTGCAATTCATCTTCGGCATTGACTTTTTCTTGAAGGAGATTGCATGATTCGGTCATCTCTCTTATGTCAACTTCCTTTCCAATTTTTTTCAGCTTAAAGTCTCTGCCAAAAGATTGGATGCCAAGCTCAACAAGCCTCTTCTCAAATCCTCATCTTTGAGGGAAGGTTTTTCCTCTTCCACTCTTCTCATGCATAGAGCAAGTGCATCAGGAGCAGGCAAAAAATATTTATTGGATGTATGAAGATCAAGTGCCAAAAACTCCTCTTTTGACTCTTCTTCTGTGTCAATAAAATCTTTGGCCACCTCAGAAGCTTCATAAATGGTTACAATACAGTAGTCCTCCGTCATATTAAGCAGACACTGGATATGATGGAGAGGGATATACTCTTTACCATTGATAAAGAAGTAGGGAAGGTTTGGAATAGTAAGGGAAGCTTCAGATACCTCTATCTTATCTGTTGGCTCATCAATGACAGTACTAGCTCTAAATTGAGCAACATCAAAATTTGCACTCTCCTGCTCCTTAGCTGCAACATCAACTTCCTCCTCTTCTAGAATTTCACTTTTCTCAAGCTGCAAAACTGTGGAAACATTTTTATTTGTTGCCTCATCTGTATCTTTCACCTCACCTTGCATGTCAACTTTAAGGTACAAAAAGAAAAGAAAAGCAACTTCTTTTGGAACAAGGTTACAAGGTTTTAAATGTAATTGACAAGAAATGGTAGGTGGACAAACAAAGGAAGTCTTCTTAGAAAATCTTCCAAACCTCCTTGTTACTTTGCTCTTCTCAGTTGAGTTTGTAGTATATTCGGTTAGATGACAATAAGCCTTCCCATCTAAAACCAACAATTGCCTTCAACTGCCTCTTCAAACTCTTTGAATTCTTTTGCCAAGAAGTCTTTCAAATGGTCTAACAAAGCTGCAAGATCAAACACAGGGTTGAATATTTCATATGCTTTGGTGTACACCTCCATGTCACCACCATCCATCACAGCCACCAATAGTTTCTCACTTGGACTCTCCTCCAAAATCTCCTCCCGGCCTTCAATCATGGTAGAGGAAAAGTCGACAGGTGAAGCTAGGTACAAGGTACGGAAATACGCCCAACGTTTGCAAATGTACTAGTGCCAATGAGAAACCCGAACCACGTGATACGTGCTGGACCCAAGCTTTGGAACTTTCTCCCTGCGCGTTGTGCGGGACAAAGCCACAGCAAAACGAACAACCCCGAACCACGCGATACGCGCTGGACCCAGGCTTTGGAAGTGCCTCCCTGCGCGTCGTGCGGGACAAAGCCACACCAAAACGGAAAACAACCCCGAACCACGCGATACGCGCTGGACCCAGACTTTGGAACTGCTTCTCTGCGCGTCGTGCGAGACAAAGCCACAACAAAGCAAACAAGAACCTCAAAAGACGCGATAGGGGCCCCGAAAGACGCGATAGGGGAGGGACCACCGATGTGCAATTGCAACGGATGAGATCGTGCGGGACAAGAGGATTAGTACGCAAAAATGTATTGTCTTGCGTTCATAAACAAATAGCCCTTTTGTACAGCATAAGTAGAGAAAGAAAAAAAAATCCAAAATATATTTATTAATTTCATCCTCCAAGAGATCTCTACAAGTGCTTACATCCATGTCCAATGGCAAGCGAACGATGATCAAAATTGTATTGTCTTGCGTTCATAAACAAATAGCCCTTTTGTACAACATAAGTAGAGAAAGAAAACAAAATCCAAAAGATATTTATTAATTTCATCCTCCTAGAGATCTCTACAAGTGCTTACATCCATGTCCAACCCCATGGTAGCTAAATCAAAAAATAATTCTATTGATTCATCCTCTATAGCCTCTCCTATTGAATCATCATCATCCTCTCCATCCTCGTCCTCCTCCTCACTATGGTCGGTTATTGGGAATGGTTGGTTCTCCTCGACCTCAACTGCATCATCGTCATTGGCGTCTTCTTGAGATGGTATGGTGGGATCTGCCAAAGTCTCTATGTTTGTATCTGCAAAGATAGATCTGCTCCGTGGTGTGACTAGAATAACATACCAAAGTCGTCTTCGATACATACGAGGCACATAAAACACCTGTAGGTCATAGAGCAAACAAAAACATGAATGTAGATTTATATGTATCATGTAATGTTTTAGTGAGTTGCACATGGACTTTACCTGCTTACAACTACTAGGTTGCACCAAGTTGTCGGTCTTCCTGCGATGAAATTGCCCAGAGTCTACCATATAGAGCCCATTCTCATGTCTCTTAACCTCACCCGCAAACCATCGGTAGTCAAAGAGATATTTGTGAAATGTTCTGAAATCCACTTTGATTATGCTCTCTATTGTTCCACATTCCCTCACCTCTTGTGTTGTCGTGTCAAAGTTGTCCATAACTCCACTATCGTGAGTGGTTCGACACTCATCTATCTTGCGGGTTCGAAAATAACGTCCTTCGGACCACATAGAGTTGAATGTGAAGGCCTGCAAAAACCAATCAAGAGAGAGAGAGAGAGAGAGAGAGAGAGAGAGAGAGAGAGAGAGAGAGAGATGACACACATATACACACACACACACACCCACACCCACACCCACACACACACACACACACTCGCACACACACACTAAACACATTGAGTATATTACCCTTGGTAGAAATCTTCGCGCGTACTCCCATTCTTTAGGGCTTATTTGTCCTCCTTGTGCCTTGGCCTTCGTCATGGCATTGTGTATCCACCCAACTGGAATTAGATCAGGGTATTTGGCAAGCTCTTTAGGAAAGGGAGGTGCTCGCCTACCACCATGCGACCTCTTCCATGATTCCCTCTCCCTTTCTCTCATTGTACGCACCTCCACATACATATCCACCCATTTGCCCATGATGGGAGCATTGAGTAGACAATGGTTGTTGACTATGGCTTGAAATTTCCTATCCAAAATCAAGAGAGAACCTTTCCCACTTGGAATGTTTGCGTGTTTTTTTGGATCCTCTTCCTCCGTTTTTAAACGAGGCAATGATGGGTCTATTGTGAAAAGATATTGAGAGACATACACAAAAGCCTCTTGTACAATCCAACCCTCTGCCATGCTTGCCTGAACACATGAAACCATTAGTGATTAAAGTAACCAATAAAAAGCGTTGTGAATACAATCCAATCCTAATAAGGTTTAAGGCTTAAGATCGATGAATACCTCTGGTTGTGATCGTAGCCTTACAAAGTATTTCAAGGTCTTTAGGAACCTCTCAAGAAAGAACATCCACCTGGAGTGAACCACACCACAAATGGCTATCTCCTCAACAAGATAGAGCAATAGGTGAACTTGGCTAACAAGGATAGAACATGGGAATGCATCCTCAATAGCACAAGTTGCTTCAATCGCTAGAAGTCGAGCTATTGGAATGGCTGAAACTTCGATTTCTTTGGAACTCACAAACCTATAACCAAAAAACCCTTCATAATCTTCATAGTAAAGTTAGTCTTCAAAGTATAGTTTAGGAGGGAGGATCAAATGTGCTATACCTGAAAACTTCTCCCACCTTGAATATTGCAGCCTTTACCTTCGTTTCCGCAAATCCACTAATGCTAATTGGAAGCACAAAATATTGCAAAAACAAAAAGACTTATTAGTATCCAGAACCCTAAACTACACACACACACACACACACACACACACACACACACACACACACATTACCTGAAGAATCTTGTGCCAATCATGGGATTTGAGCCCATACAGTTGTGTGGATCCTCCTTTCTTAGTTTTAGTGAAGGCACCCTTGAGCGAACGCATATAACCTGTTGGAGTACGGATGGATGCAATGACCTGTTTCATCCGCTCTTGATTCACCCTTGATAGAATCCAAGGTGCCTTTGGAAGAACCATCTTCCCTCGAGGCCCCATGCGAGGTGTGGCCGAAGGACGGAGCCTCCTTATGGCCCTCATGTCCTCTCTAGCCCCCAATGAATCTTTCTTGCCTACTATGTGATACCAATAGCTTGCCCAACATTTTTGAACACATGCATTGGATACAATAGGTGTTGGATTTTCAATGAAGCCCAATAGGGTAGTGATAAGAAAATAGAGTACCTAAACATACCCCTAGGTGGATCATTGCATTAGGGCCAAAAACGACTCAAAAAGGGCTGTTTGTTAATCTAAGGATTAAGAAATAGTCCAATAGTTATTTGACACGTATACAAAAGTATGGCACTCTTGTCTCCTCTATTGTGGGTTTTGGTGGTCCTATTTGGACGGAGAACCGCTAAATGTCTTGATCATAAGGCTGAAACTGCTATATTTGGGTGCTTTCGGCGAGAGAGCTCATTAAATTTGCGGCTCAAAGTAATGAAGTCTCGTCTTTTATTCTATTTTATATTTCACAAAAGCGTTGTCAAAAGGTACGAAATCTATATCAGAAGGCTCTCAAAACAAGGGCATTAATGACAAATCACCTACTTTTTTCAAACGTAAACCTTTCTCGCTCTCTAGTTTGTGAGAGGTTTTAAGTCTTTCCGTCTATACTTTCTTTCTTCTTCTCTAATCTCTGAGTTTCCATGGCGTCTTTAGCACGTCGCCCTTCACATAACATAACTTCTTGTGACTTTCATAACGTTAGAGAGGATGGTCTTTGGAAGTCCATATCTTTTCGTGTGAATGAGTGGGTAACAATGCTTCCTTCATGCAAAGGTGTACACAAAGTGAAGAGAACTAAACGCGATAAAGTAAAAAACCATTGTAAAGGTCGTCTTCTTGCTTTCAAAGTGATTGGAAATGGCTGGCTAGCTAAGGTTCAACATGTGTACATGGCTGGCTAGCTAAGATTCAACATGTGTACATAGCCAAGGATATGGTGTTAGACTGGGAAGAACATCCCACACTGCATTCTTACTGTAAGTACAAAAAGAACTATTTGATACAGTGAATTTTTTTCATTATCCCATTGTTTTTCTCATTTTTTGATTCCATTCCAGATATATTTCCTTCAACAGCTGTGGAATGGCAGCCTGTGGAGAGTCTAAGTGGGACGTTCAAAGCAATGCATAAAGGGATTGCAGATGCTATGTATGCTGACAAGCCACCTTCCTTTTACAAAACAATGGATTTGTTTGTCTATTTTGTAGAATACAAAGTTCCATCACGAGAAGGTGCATATGGAGAACTACATCAGTTACCTGTTCCCACCATAAGTTCACTTGACTGGGAAGCTCTTGATGCATGTACTATATCAAGCTTTAAATCCAAGATCAAAGAAGACATCCTTAAAGCTATGTCTCCGGGCAAGATATCAAGAAGGATTAAAGTTCAATGGTTCTTGCCTATACATGTCTTTGTGGCATGTTTCAAAAAAATGGATTTGCAGAGGACAAAGACGATGTGGATTAATAGAAGACTTTCTATGACTGAACTGGATAATGTTCTTGGAGACGGATGGAGCACCAAAGAAACTTTCCATATTGGTGACAATATTAGTTGTAGAGTAAGCCCAAATTCTATGTCTATCTCATATCAACTATGTCTTCAATCATTAGTTCTGGGCTACGACTATAGATGGAGAAGCAAATTAGGTAGCTGGGTTCCTCTCGACTCTGAGGAAAATTGTCCAGAGTTTGAACTAAAGGTCACAGTCCATCCACACACCGAGTATAGAAGCCTGATAGTAACAACAAATTGGAGACTAAATGATGTTAGAGAATCTCTTGAGTTTCTTGATGAAACATCTCCCGAGTATAGATTCAAAGTGGATGAAATTGTGGTGAGCACAAGGATGGAGAATCCAACCTCTTGCATCACATGCCTTCCCCCAAAAAGAGTTGTATTTGAGCCACTTGCAAGGACTTGAAAAAACAAGTTCAATATTGTAATCATTTTGCAAATATATTTATCTTTTCTCTACCTTATTGTGAACATTACTTATGTTGTTTTAAACTTACATGACATCATGATACACATTTAAGAATCGACAGTTGGTATTAAGTATTTGAAGTACAAAATTATGAATCACCAAAGGGTATATATATATATGTGTTCATATGGACAAAATGAACAAAAGTGTACATAGATTTTGTGGACTAATCAATCATGAAATTCCACTTTTCTTTTTGCCTGAGAGGATTCTGCATCCTCAGAGACCCTTTTCCTTTTGTGTTCAGAAGGGGTTGAAAGTTCAGGAGTGGGTGGTGGTGATGACTTGGCAGGGGTTGGTGCTTTGGGCCCCTTAGGGCTTGGCACGGGTGACTTGGCAGGGGTTGGTGCTTTGGGCTCCTGAGGACTGGCTGGCTTGGGTGATTTGGCAACCTTCTTTGGCAACATGAATGGTAGCTTGAAAGGTGAGCTAGGTGCCTCCCCTTACTATTCTTAAGTGTACGGTGCTTTTGAACCTTGAATTTCAATGGTGAGTGGAATGGATGGCCCTTTGTATCTGGTCTTTTTTTAGCAGGGCTCTTAATAGGACTCTTCCCCTTGGCAGTCTTCTTGGTGGGACTCTTCCCCTCGGCAGGGATCTTCTTTTTGGTAGGACTCTTCCTCTTGGCAGGGATCTTCTTCTTCATGGGACTCTTCCCCTTGGCAGGACTCTTGTGATCCTTTTTCTTTGTATGGATCTTCTTTGCAGGACTTTTCTTCTTTTGATCCATTTTCTTTGCATCCAAACCTTTGGTGGCTCTACCTTTCTTTGATGGCAAAGGAGATTTTGGATCATTTGGATTTATTGATCTTTCCAAAATCATAGAAACAGCCTTCTCTCTCACCCACGTGACCCAAGACTCTGGATAGTCATGCAACTGAAAAAAATAGAAAAAGGAACTAAAGGACATGAGTACATACATGCATAAAACATCAAAATAAATACATGAGCCACACTTACAGTGAGTGTAGTCATCCGGCACCTTGACTCAAGATATCTCCATGCATTTGTAAGCACCCTCCATCCAGAAGATGTTGAGTCTGTCTGTAAAGGCACTTTTTGATTGTAGTACTTGAAAGCTTTTATATTGTAATCCTTATTTGTGGTACTCAAGTGACCAACAATAAGTTTGGCAGAACTGCAAGAAGACATTGAATCAAAAAGCTACTAATAGAAAACAATGGGCCATCATCAAGCATAGATTATGCTTCATACTTATAGTTTACTTTTCCCATGGATACGTGACAATGAATTCATAGATATAATATCTTTCTCCAAAAGATTGAAGATAATAAGACTCCAATGTCCTCTACAAAATAAAAAACAATTAGCTAAGAATACCATAAAATGTTAAAAATAACATATAAGGAGTTAAGAATTACCCTTCAACATAGGGGTATAATATGTAATTGCAGGTCAGCATGTTAAAATCATCAAAAAAACTTGAAAGGGTTCCTTGCTTGTTAAAAAGGCACTGTGTCACTAGAGGGTCAAGTATGGAAATTTTCATACCTAGAGCCTCTGGAAGATCCCTCATAAGACACCAGGAAAAGAAAACACAAGCCCCAATGAGCCCCTTGTGCCTGTCTGCCTTGCACATGCACTAATAATTAGCAAAGGAGCAACACATACCTGAGACCGATATAGAGCACAGTGTCACCAATATCAATGTTGGGATTTACAAGCATACTCGTGTCTTGAGGGAATATGTCCAAATACGCTTCAGTATCTCCAAACAAGGAGACATCCACCACCATTTGGACTGTGACTTTCTTATAAAGAAGAGAGTTGGATGCTCTTAAAATTTCAGCTTGCTCTTTAAGGATAGCATCCTCTGATATCATGTCTTGCTCCCTCTCAACTTCCTTTCCTGATTTGATATCCTGGGCCTTTCTTGTCTCGTACTCATGTGCAACATCCTCAATGACAACCCCAGAATCTTTCTGCTACCTGGAAGGAGGGATGTTTAAAATTTGGAAGGCTCTAAGATCCTCACTAGGAATGAGCTTAAGAGCCTTATCAAACTTGTACCTTAGCCTTGACACAAGCACAAAATCTTTGCTCATAAGTGTGACCCTGTGAGAAAATGTAGCTGCAATGTAGCTATCATTCATAAAGTCAATGAGAAAATCCTCAGCAGCTTCCTGAAGGCACATCACAGCTTGAGATTGCCACCTTACTGAGACAAAAGTTTTGATATTCATCATGTTTACAAGTCTATCTGATATCTCTTTGACAACTCTCATGAAAGAGAGCTTTGGAATCAGTAGACAAGTAGACTTTTGCGCTTTTATTATCTCTCTTAGGGATTTCACCTGATTATTCAATCTTTTTCTAGCATTGGGCCTCTGACGAGGTCGTGGAGTGGGTGCTTTCTATGCATCTTTCTCAACATCATCTATTTCTGGATCAGTTGGGGCTTGGTAGACCTTCCTTGTAGCCTGCTTAGTCCTCGCTATTTGGGTAAAAAAACACAGCACCATGCGATAGACGCGTCACCCACAACCTGCAAGATGTTTCTATCACGCCGTGTGTGAAGAGAATGGCATTGGGTAGAGATAGAAGGGTGACAACAACATGACGCGATAGAAGGGTGACCCAGGCTCTGGAAGATGTTTCTATCGCATCGTATGTGAGCACCGGAACCTCCAAAGGAAAACTCACAAAACGTCCTGTACAACGCGGTAGAGGGCACACCCACACCCTAAGACATCATCGTATTGTGTCGTCTGCGAGCTCTGGAAACTTTTAGTAAGCCAAGAAAAAACCCCTGCACGACGTGATGGGAGGCTCACCTAGACTTTGCAACATGCGCCTATCGCGTCGTATGGGAGGCTTTGACTATTTCAAGAAATAAGACCTTCACGAAGCGATAGAAGGTGCACCCACATGCTTAGACACATCCGGGTCACATCGTTTGAGAAGAAGCTTGGCTTGGTTTAGTGTACGTTAACACACAGCGCGGAAGAGTCCAAAGTGCGGATGACTCGAAGTGCCGGTAGTTGAGGACGACACGACGCGAATGTGGAGTATGGGAGAAATCAAAGAATGAGCACGTGACAAGGATTTATAAACATAAGACCGTCCGTACGACGACCATTGTACGCAGGCCACGTGGCAGGTATGCATGGCTGACACGTGTCCATCATGAACGGTCATATTTCGGATCCTATATAAAGCTTGGTCTCGAATGTTATTAATGTTGCACGTTTACTTGTCCCATACGACGCGAGTTATCATTCGTTTTTGTGTACTAATCCTCTCGTCCCGCACGACGCGCTTGTTTGCATTTACACATCGGTGGTCCGTCCTCTATCGCGTCGTTCGGGGTTCTTGTTCGCTTTGGTGTGGCTGAGTCCCGCACGACGCGCAGGTAGGCAGTTCCACAGCCGAGGTCCAGTGCATATCGCGTGGTTCGGGGTTCTTGTTCGCTTTGGTGTGGCTTCGTCCCGCACGATCCGCAGGTAGGCAGTTCCACAGCCGGGTCCAACGCATATCGCGTGGTTCGGGTTTGTCATTGGCACTGGTACATTTGAAAACGTTGGGTTAAGCGTCTCATTGGCACCGACACGACGCGATACGAGCAAGTTGCTAGTCTTGGAACCCACACCTATCGCTTCATGCTAGGGCTCTCTGTTCTCAGTTTAGCTCTCCCCCACCTCGCTCTATATCGCTTTGGGCGTATTTCCGGACCTTGTACCTAGCTTCACCAATCGACTTTTCCTCTACCATGAATGAAGGCCGGGAGGATATTTTGGAGGAGAGTCCAAGTGAGAAACTATTGGTGGCTGTGATGGATGGTGGTGACATGGAGGTGTACACCAAAGCATATGAAATATTCAACCCTGTGTTTGATCTTGCAGCTTTGTTAGACCATTTGAAGGACTTCTTGGCAGAAGAATTCAAAGAGTTTGAAGAGGCAGTTGAAGGCAAGTGTTTGGTTTTAGATGGCAATACTTATTGTCATCTAACCGAATATACTACAAACTCAACTGAGAAGAGCAAAGTAACAAGGAGGTTTGGAAGATTTTCTAAGAAGACTTCCTTTGTTTGTCCACCTACCATTTCTTGTCAATTACATTTTAAATCTTGTAACCTTGTTCCAAAAGAAGTTGCTTTTCTTTTCTTTTTGTTCCTTAAAGTTGACATGCAAGGCAAAGCTGATGAAGTGAAAGATACAGATGAGGCAACAAATAAAAATGTTTCCACAGTTTTGCAGCTTGAGAAAAGTGAAATTCTAGAAGAGGAGGAAGTTGATGTTGGATAAGAGTTCAAATTTTGATGTGGCTCAATTTAGAGCTAGTACTGTCATTGATGAGCCAACAGATGAGATAGAGGTATCTGAAGCTTCCCTTACTATTCCAAACCTTCCCTACTTCTTTATCAATGGGAAAGAGTATATCCCTCTCCATCATATCCAGTGTCTGCTTAATATGAGGGAGGACTACTGTATTGCAACCATTTTTGAAGCTTCTGAGGTGGCCAAAGATTTTATTGACACAGAAGAAGAGTCAAAAGAGGAGTTTTTGACACTTGATCTTCATACATCCAATAAAGTTTTTTTGCCTGCTCCTGATGCACTTGATCTATGCATGAGAAGAGTGGAAGAGGAAAAACCTTCCCTCAAAGATGAGGATTTTGAGAAGAGGCTTGTTGAGCTTAGCATCCAATCTTTTGGCAGAGACTTTAAGCTGAAAAAATTGGAAAGGAAGTTGACATAAGAGAGATGACCGGATCATGCAATCTCCTTCAAGAAAAAGTCATTGCCGAAGATGAGTTGCAAAAGGTGATCTCCCTACTGAAATCTTTCTTTTTTTTCAAGTTTGTTTTAATTACTCATTGTCTTGTTTTGCAGATTGAACTCCTTGACAAAGACAATTTTCTTGGGAGAGCTAAAGGCTCGAGAGGGAAAGCAATAGAGGGCTCTTCAAGAAGGGATGCCTCTTCTCTCATGCACTACATGCCTACATTGGATAGTGCCACCTTCTATGCTTCCACATGCAGTATTCTAAAGATCCTGAGTTGGCAATGTTTGCACTGAAGATATTGTCACGATTTTTAGGGTACACTCCCCTTCAAATCAATGCAAAAAAGATCATGCTACTTGAGAGAGCAGCAACACTTCGAATGTTTGGATATGCTGCAGGATTCAATGCCTCAAGAGCAGGATACTTTCTTTGCTACTCTAGCTATGCAGCAGCAGCTGAGGAGACAAATGTCAACCTTCTTGGGGGCTATAAAAGAAGAAAGTTTTTGAGATATAGGGGTGACATGCCTAGATAAAAAAAAATAATCAAAAACTGTTGTAAATTTGACAATTTTTTGCACCAAAATATCTTTTTTGAATTTGGATCTCTTTAGAAAGATTCAGTACAAAGTTTCAAAGTGAAGCATCAATCTCCATCTGTGGTTGAGCAGCGTGGTTGTTTGATCTCATCCATTTTTATTGCCTCCTATAGAACCAATTGAATAATTCCTTTAGTGCATTGCTCCTTCTTTGTCCACCTCCCTTTCTCGTACATTTGAAAAAAGAAGTCCTCTCTTGATAGTGTGATTTTTTCATTCCCTGAGTATTCCATGTTGCAAGGGGTCCTTGTTTTGCAAAATATGGTCCATGCAGGTACAAAATATGCTAAAAATAAAAAAAAGTTAGTTGAACTCAATAGGATGCAAAGTAAAATACTATCCAGACTTTAGAAAGTAATTGAATACTCACCAAGTAATATGTGATGTCTTTTGCTCCCCAAGCATCTGTAATAGCAGCTATTAAAAGCTTTATTGTCTTTTTAAAGTCATCTGCATAAGTAGAAGAGCTAACTTGTTGTCTCAAAACTTTCAAAAAATTGTCGAGCTTCTTCCACACTTCCATGCGTTTGTTGGCTACATCTGGTCTACTTTTGACATTGGTTGTTATAACACAAAGATCCTTCTAGCAGTTCCACATAGCATCCACTTGTTTGTTGTCATGGTTACTCAAAAATCTTCTGGCTTTTGCTCCACCCATTGAAACATCTTGCAAAAAATCATCGGTTCCTTTTGAAAGAGTGGGATCTTTTTTTAGATGCACTTGACCACCATGAAAACCCATTTGAGAGAGCAAAGCCTCGCATTTTTCTATGCACTCGTTTGCAAGTTTAGTTGGCTTAATAGAATATGCATAGTCAAGATGGAGTCGAAGCAATTTGTCCAAGATTCTAATCTCTGCATGCATTGTGCATATATGTACATTTTTTAAATCTATTGTTAGAATTGGATCCCAAATCATAGAAGACGATGGATAGTCGATGACGTTAACACTATTCCTCGATGGTGCTTTTCCAACCTCGTGTTCTGCAAGCCATCCTTTTGTTCCAGTTCTTGCCATGCAATATAGACATGCCATACTTGGTATTGGCACCTCCACATACACCAAACATGCACTTTAATGCTTTTAGGTCGGCACTCAAGTGCCATTCTACAAAAAAGTCACCCATGCCATCTACACAGAGTTTTTCACCTGCATTTTGGTCTTGTATAACAGAAGGGATATCGGTCTGCAAAAACAACCATTTCAATGTATCGTGATTTTGTATTGGTATTTGAGCTGCTCCGATCCACCAAAGTTCCATTTCTGATTGAGTTTTGTGGTATGGGGAATCAAGCTTACCTTGGCTATAGTCCAATGCTCTATTCATAAGGGATATGGATACTCTTTCCATTTTTTGACATTTTTGAATTTGAGCTTCATCCAATTTCAGAACAAATATAAGTTTTCCTTCACAATCTACTTCTTGCATATTATAGTATCTCACCATAGCAGATTGAATATTTTTTATACTCATCCAAATGTTATTAAAAACATTATACTCAAAAGAAGATTTTTTTTTCTGTTTTTCATATGGCATCGTTCCTTGTATATAATAGTATCTCCAAAATGTTCGGGTATTTCTTCGTTTAATAGAGTCCTAACTTTCCCAACATTATGAGGCCTAGGCAACCCAAA